>NW_017972436.1:0-89986 GCF_001876935.1 Asparagus officinalis | reverse complement strand
ACATGGTTTTATTGACCTAAAAAAGCTTATGATAGAGTACCTAGAGAGGTAATGTGGTGGATTTTAGAAAAGAAACATGTATCTAGTTTATATATTGATGTGATTAAATATATGTATAATAATAGAGCAATAATTAAAGCAAGAACTAATGAATGAGAAACTAAATCATCTCCCAGAATCATAGGTTTATATCAAGGGTCAGCCTTAAGCGCTCATCTTTTTGCTTTAATTATGGACCAACTTACTAGATATATTCAGGATGAAGTGTCATGGTGTGTGTTATTTACTGATGATATAGTATTAGTTGAAGAGACTAGAATAAGTATAATTTCTAAAGTAGAAAGGTAAAGACAAACTCTTAAAACTAGAGGTTTTAAAATTAGTAAAACAAGAAAGAATACATGGAATGCATTTTTAATAAAACTAAAAGAAAAAAGAACCTATGGTACATATTGATGGTTAAGAGATAATTAAAAGTAATCAATTTCATTATTTAGGATTAATTATTCGGCGAGATTGAGGATGATTTTGTCAATCAAATCGGGATAGTTAAAATAGAGGAGTCAACAATGCTTTATGGTTCGGAATGTTAGGCAATTAAAAGATGACATATGCAAAAAATGAGAGTAGCTAAAATGAGAATGTTGAGATGGTCTAGTAGGTATACACTAAAAGATAGGAGCAAAGAGATCTAGACGTAGGCCTAAAAGAGCTTGGTTGGAAGCAATCAAAAAATATATGATTATGCTTAGCTTAACAAAAAAGATGACCCATAATAGAGCGTAATAGAAGAATAGGATTGATGTGGCCGACCCAAAACATTTGGGATAGAGGCTTTGTTGTTGTTGTTTGAAATTGATTATAAAATAATCCCTTTATTTGTAAAATTTTAGCAATAAATATCACCTCTACTCCTAAACAATTAAAATATCATAAAGGTTAAAATAAATCTTACCTAACAGGATCAACTAGTTTAAAACCCTCTTTTTCTTAAACTTTTGCTAAATGAGGAATAGCGTGTTATAGGCAAAAGGTTAGGTTATTTTGTTAATGCACCCTATGAGATTAACAAAAATGTTCACAGCAAATTGCTGACTGTAATAAAATGGCTCTGCTCCTTTTCGTGAATCCATGGACCACCAACAGTTAAAGTAATGCCAACCACAATATGAACAGTGAGTTCACAATTTTTTTAAATGGCTTAAGACTATTTCAGATGACCCTCATGACTCAAAGCCAGCTTGCAATTGGATTCTTATAACTATCACAGGCCCACATATCTTAATGGATCCTTGAGATTCTTCTGTTTTATCTCAATTTATGCTGTTGGGACCATTGCAATGTCCCTGCCTAAAACAAGAATATTTTGGGTCATTGAATGTAGTGGAAAAACGACCCCCAAATTCTCAATTCTTGTGAAATTACCCCTCAAATCATAAACTTTGGAATAATACCCTCCGAATCAACAATCAACAATTTTGTTGGACATGGTGAGCAAATATTTGACTATTATTGTTGATATTTTTGCATTGCAGTTACATATTAGCCTATTAAAGTTGATGCGTTGATTTTAGGGGTAATTTGGGATAGTTCTGTAAATATTGAGATAGTTCTGTAAATATTGAGATTTGGGATAGTTCTGTAAATATTGAGATTTGGGGGCATTTTTGCAAATATGCATGATTTAAGGGTATATACACAAAAAAAACCCATCAAAAAATGGATTGCTGCTAGAATAAATAAAACCAGAGAGTTGTTTATGGTACTTACACTGTGGCAAATAATAGAAGGATCTTTCGAGGGTTGATGGAGAGTAAGCTTTTCAATCTCTTGCTCTTTCCATCTCCAGAATCTGTGTTTATAGTGTTATTAGCAGCTGGAGATTGCACAGAAATTAGAGCTTTGTTTGGCATGATGGGTTGTTTCAACTGCTCCAGCTGAGATGGTACGACTAAACGGAGAAAATAATGCAATTAAGTAAAATGTTCAGATGAGATAAATTGCATTTAGCTTAAATTTAAGCTACTTAGATAGGGTCATTGATTTAAAAATAGACCAATTTTATCGATTTATTGCCAATATACAGGATTTGGGCTATGGCCGATACAATTTTTGCAAAAATATATTGCATATAGTTTTGGGCCGATTTTTCCCGATATATCGGTGTAAACCCAATAAAACGGCTGATTTCTTGTGGGCTAAAAATCACTCGATTTTCTACAATTTACATTCTAAATGAACTGGTTCGAGTTTGGAGACAAAAACCCTCTTCTTTCAAGGCCCAACCCACATACACCAAACAAAAGCAATGCTATTCTATTCTATTTCGCATCCACTAAACAAAAATAATTGGTAAGTGATTCTAAACATGTGTTATTTGAATATTAGTATGCTCATTTTTCATTAAATGTGCTAAGATTATATTTTAAGGCATTATATTATATATGCTCAACATCTGATGTACCATTCTGATTTTTACTACTTATCCCTGATATATCTCATTAACTGGGATCCGATATGAATTTTAGACATCCGTCATATTTCCGATAACCGATATTTAAAACATTGGCTAGGATACATACAATAATAATAACAAGGATTATTTGCACTTTGGTTCCTTGAAGTTTACCTTTTTGACTTTGATACCCAAAAGTATTTTCTGACAATTTGATATACCCTAAAGTTTACACATAACTTTGATCCCCAATGATTTCCTCTGACACTTTGATGTTCCAAGTTCAAACTTTTTGAACAATGATACCCTAACATTTTGCTCTTGACACTTTGATACCCCAAAGTTTGGGTCACAAAGTTCAGAAGTGCTTGAACTTTGATACCTCAAAGTTTACACCTTTTCTAACTTAGATAACCCCAAGTTTTTTCTGACAATTTGATACTCTAAAGTTTACACCTTTATAACTTTGATCCCCAATGATTTTCTCTGGCACTTTGATATCCCAAGTTTACACCGTTCGAACTGTGATACCCCAAAGTTTTGTTTTTGACACTTAGATACCCCAAGTTTGGGTCACAAAGCTCAGAAATGTTCGAACTTTGAGGAAGCAAAGCTGAAAGGATGTAAACTTCGGGGTGTCAAAGTTAACAAATGTGTAAATTTTTGGGGTATCAAGGTTAAAAAGGTATAAACTTTAGGGTATCAAAGTCAGAAAAAACTTAACCAAACTGATTAACCAAAGTAAAACCTATTACAAAACTAATAAAAAAACAACAGACTATAAGATCAGAGAAAATGACCTAACTCCTAAAATATCCAAACCAATGTAACATAAGGGATGGCTGGTAACAAAGATCACATGCATTATACCTAAACTAAGATAAGAGGAAGCACTTTCCCTTATCATATACTCTCAAGGTGGGTGCATGATAAAGTACTACAAAAATAACTCACCACCCACCCACCTACCGTTTTCACCAAAGGTACATGTATTAAAGGAACCAAGTATATATCTTATATACCTTTAACTACAAGCTTTTTGGATGCTTCATCAACTTCTTGCTCCTCACTGTTCCTCCTTTCGCACCGCCATGACCCTTTACGCGAGAGCACTTTCTGTAGAAGTAATAAAATATGTAATCATCTATAAAAATTTGTGTATAGTTTCATACTTGCTTTGTGTACATATGAATGACACTTGCTTTGTATAAATATGAATGACTTACTTTCAATTTTGGGCTCCCATTGCAACATTTATCGAGGGGTTGTACCAGGCTCTCAATGTCCAAAATAACATTGCCTGATTTATCCCTTGTTGTGATTGTGCTCTGCAGATTATTGCATGCTCAATATGATAAAAATGGTCCATTCATATACTACTAGTCCTACTTTAAGATTAATAGTCCTAATCTAAGTTAAGCAAAGCTATAGTCACACCTTTGTCAATATTCTATCTAATCTTTTACACAATATTTTCTCATGCATTTATAATCTATCAAGACCTTAACACCTACAAAAGATGCCTCATTAATATGATTCATACCATTACTTACTCCAGTTGAATCTACATAGGTTCATTAATTGCACTATACTTTGAACAGCAAAGTTGGTTTACACCAAAAAAAATTGGAAGTGGATAACGGATTTATATCATACTCGAATATCTGATAACCACATCTTGGTAAACATTAGTAGTGTAATAATTACTTTTTCATACAATCTACGGAATCAAATCACATAAACTTATCAAGAATGTAATGTACCAAAGCAACTAATCAATTTGAAAGATAAACCTTTTATTAGTTCAAAAATCAATTTATTTTCCAAAAGCAGATTTTTCGTAACTATTAACGGTCACAAATAAGAATATAAAGCTTCCAACCCTAGACTTTATAAGACAATACTTGACCATCATAATCAACCTCCTATTTGCTTTTTTCTTCTATATTTATTACTTTCAAGCTCCCTCTAACATCCCTAATTCTATTCTTTGCAACTTTGCGTGCCATCCATTTAGACATCATAATCACAATGCACATCAGTTTGTGGATTTCTCTACTTTTACTCCTAGCTAACATCAGTAGTCCTTTCAAAAAGAGAAACAATTTCATCATTTCTAACTGTAATAGATCATTACAAGGGGGAAAAAGGTAAAGTAACATTGGTAAATAAGGAGACCAAATTTTTTATTTTAAAAAAGAGAAAGAGAAAATCACTCACCTGCATCAAAACCTCTTCCATTTGAGCAAAGGAAAATTTCCTATAGCGAAGCTCACATCAACAACTGCCATCAAATAGAGAGTAATGTTAGTAGTTAAGTAACCTCAATATGGCTTAGTAAAATTAGAGGATATTTTCTCATACAAAACTTTTTATCTTTGGAATTTTTTATGTATAAAATCAGATAACAGTGAGCAGAGATTAGCCGTATCAAAGCTGGAAATTAGTTACTATTTTAACAGAAAAAATTGTTATATCTGAAAAATCTGAGATCTTTTTGTCTGTGATAATAAGGAGAAAAGACCCTACAATAAAGGGATAAAGATAGAGATAAAAGATATTAAGATTTGCTTACCAAATATTAACTTCCTTCCATAAATTTTTACATTTAAAGAAAAAATTAGAGAAAAATAGATGGCTACAGTTCCTTCAAAGCCCAAACCTTGATCCTCAGATTCACAATTTACTGCAAAAATAAATATCAACTTTTAAACTAACCATTTCAAATTTAGGGACGATGAAATCAGAAAGAACCCATAAAGAAAAATCAACTCTTTTATCAAATATCAGGAATAAAAAGAACTTCTCATTAATTCAACATGGGGAAAAGATTGAGAATACTATCAAAACAGTTCCTTCCTAGTCAAAATCAAAATTTTTTTAAAATGCCCATCACATTTTACTGCGAAACCAAACTAGGATACCAAATCCTTCAAATTTTTTCCGCAGTATAGGGGATAAAGTAAGAAGTTGAGATTAACGCATGAAGACAAATCGATTCTTTTATAAACTCAACAGGGAAAAAGAGAATTTCTCCGTGGTTCAGCGTTAAGACTAAAGCTTTTTTCCCCCCAAAAAAAAAGAAAAAAAAAACATACTGCTGCACAATCAATCGTAGTTTTAACTCTCACTGTAAACCCTTCATCTTTTGCTGAAATTAACTAAAACCCATGAAGAAAATCAACTTTTCCATGGAAACAACAGCAAAATGTATAAGTTTTCTGAACAATTCAATTTGAAGGGGGTGAAAACGACAATGCACATCAGAACCACCTCCATTTCTTTATCAAAATAAAAACTTCTAAAAAAATTAAAAACAGAAAATGAAGGAGAATGTCTGTCACCTTTGGGGAAGAGAGCGAAAAATGAAGAACAGAAGACCAGTAACAGATATATACCACATAAATACCTGGGTACATTTGCTAAGAAAACCCCTCGGACTTCCAACCATTCTCAGTTTTATAATAATAATAAAAGGTTGCAGATCTCAAGAACAACCACCATTTCTCGGAGTAAAATAATAGTAGCGTGCAACAGAGTGAGGGCATTTCTTACACTCGCTTGCGGGAGGAGGTAGCAGTTGGGAGAAGTAGGAGGGCGGTCTTTTGCAGTTTGCACCCTGTATTTTTCGTTTTTTGTGCTTTTTCCTGGAGATGCTTCTGCTTCGGAGGAAGGAGCACGTTCTTCTGCTTTTTTTTTTGTACTGGTTATCTGCACGTGGGTTGCACGTGGGAAGATCATTTTCTCGACGGAAGCTACAAATAAACTGCGAAAGGGTGGGGCCAGTAATAGAAATTCTGTTTTTTTTTTGTATTTGTTGGGATATTAGTCCGTGAAATGCTAAGGTGGTGTTTGTTTTTTTTTTTTTTTTGGATATAGGCTAGATTTCAAGTTTTGTGGTTTTTTTTTTTTTTTTTTTTTTGGATATAGGCTAGATTTCAAGTTTTGGGATGTAAAAAGGTTTTTTTTTTTAGTTTTGGTGTTCCATAAACATTGTTTGTTTCAAAATTAATTTTGGGATATTGAATCCCCAAATTATAAAAAACTAATATATTTTAGGATTTGTGAAATCTTCTCTTTGAGCTGGGATGTGAGCTGGAGCTCTGACAAAAACCCGCCAGCTCATTCTCACTTCCAAAAACCAAAATCCCCCCATTCCCATCACCGCTTCGTTTCTTCTCCCTCCTCTTTTACCCGCATCTATTTCCCGCTACCATATTTTACACGTCGCCTCCTCTTCCTGCTCTTGTGCATACTCGTCGCCTCCTCTTCTCGCCTCCTGTTCTTACTCGTCGCCTCCTCACTTTGTTACTCCACTCACCTCTTTCCTTGTGGTCCTCCTCTTTTACCCGCCGCCTCCTCCATTTCAGTTGTACCTTTAGTAAAGAACGAGAATTTGGATGGCAAAACTGAGATTTAGGCGAAACTAATTTGGGGATTTCTGTCGATTCTGGATTCTAGGGTTTCAGGCGATTCGCTCAAATCCCGCAGGTATAGATCTCACAGCCCTCTCTCTAAATATCTTTTTTTATTTGTGTTAGAGTTTTGTAATTATGCTTTGGGTAGATTTGGGTTGATTTTTGTTGTTTGCTGAGTTTTGATGCATGACTGGTTACGATTTTGGGTAGATTTGAGTTTTGATGCATGCTGAGTTTCAGTTTTCGGCTGAGTGTTGATGCTAGGGCGGGGTAGGGGTGGGGGTTGAGGTTTATTTTAAGATTGGAGGAATTTTCAAAAACTTGTTCTCTGCCAACTGCCGACATGTTTTTCAAGATGTTGAACAACTACTAACATGTTTTTGTTAGGATATGTGAAGCCTAACTATCAAGCATGCCCTATACTTCAGAAGAGAAGAGGAACAAAGTTGGAACAGGAGGAACAGGATCGACGATGGAGAAGTTCAAGCAAAACGACGAAGGAGACAGTTTTCTGCATCGCGGTCGACCGGCCATGGCGCGGCGGGCGACCGACGTCGTGCACAGCTGGGGGCACAGGCCAGTGGCGCTGCGGTCGACCGGCAAAAGTCCAGAGAGCAAGCCCAGACTGCGGACAGCATCACGGTCGACCGCACATGGCGCTGCGGTCGACCGCCCAAAGTCCAGAGAGCTCGATCAGGAATAGGATTCGTCGCGGTCGACCGCACGTGGTGCGGCGGTCGACCGGAGTCGGGTTTTGGCCCAGTTTCGAATTTTAACCTGTTTTGTTCTGTTTCCTTTTCTATTGGTTAAACCCTTAAGTCTATAAAAGGGTTGATTAGGGCATGATGTAAGAAGACTGAAAAAATAGTAAATTTTTCTCCTACGGCGGCCGTGGACGTAGTTTCTCACATTGAGAAGCGAACCACGTAAATCTTGTGTGTTTGAGATTGTTTGATTTTCTCTCTTCTCTCCTAAATCTCTATTTCCAAATCGCATCAGGGGGATTGTTCAGAAGGATTTATACCTACCATTGGGAGAGAAGCCGACGGATATGAAAGATGCGGATTGGAAGCTATTGGATCGAAAGGCCCTTGGAGCGATCAGGTTGACCTTGTCTAAATCAGTAGCGTTCAACATCAAGAATCAGAATACGACGGCGGATCTCATGGCGGCGTTGTCCAGTATGTATGAGCAGCCCTCTGCGGCGAATAAGGTACATCTCATTAAAAAGCTGTTTAATTTGAGGATGTCCGAGAGCCAGAAATTCAAGGAACACCTGAACGAGTTTAACGAGATCACGGATCAACTAAACTCGGTCAATATTCAGTTTGACGATGAAATCCAAGCCCTCTTGATACTTGGTCAATTGCCCGACAGTTGGAAGGGTACCGTTATCTCGATCAGCGGATCATGTGGCAAATCAAAACTGAAGTTTTCAGAGGTGGTGGACATGATTATGACTGAGGAAATAAGAAGACAAGAGGAAGGGATTTCTAATTCAGGGTCGGCCTTGAATCTTGAGGGCAGAGGAAGAAACAGAAACAGAAATAGAGGGAGTAGCCGAGGAAGATCTAACTCGAGGAACGGAAGGCCAAAGTCCAGGAACCGCAAGGGCAAGAAGGAGATCAATTGCTGGAATTATGGCAAGTTTGGCCACTATGAGAATCAGTGCCGAGAACCCAAGAAGGATAAGGAAAACAAGACTGAAGCGAACGTGGCCTCAGGAGAATCAGATGATGCCCTAATCTGTTCGTTGGAGAGCAAAACTGAATCGTGGGTGCTGGATTCAGGAGCTTCGTTTCATGCTACCTCAAATAGAGATTTATTTGAGAACTACATTTCAGGAAACCTAGGAAAAGTCTATCTTGGTGATGATCAGCCCTGTGATATTGTTGGCAAAGGAGTCGTGCAAATCAAGCTAAATGGGTCTACATGGAAGCTGAGTGATGTGAGACATGTTCCTAGCTTGAGGAAAAATCTGATTTCCATAGGACAATTGGCGAAAGAGGGATATGTATCAACCTTTGCATGTGATACATGGAAGGTTACAAAGGGATCCATGGTTGTTGCCCGTGGTATGAAGACGGGATCTCTCTACATGACGATAGATGCACGAGGTTCCATTACAGTGGCTGAAGGCAGTGAAGACCCAAATTTGTGGCACCAGAAGCTAGGTCACATGAGTAGCAAAGGCCTAAAGGTTATGCAATCGAACGGGAAGTTACCAGGTTTGAGATCGGCTGAAACTGACCTATGTGAAAGTTGCATTCTAGGGAAACAAAAGAGAATAAGCTTCAAAAGGGTTGGCAGAACTCCTAAAGAAGAGAAGCTTGAGTTAGTTCACACAGATGTGTGGGGCCCAGCATCAGTTCCATCCACCAGCGGAAGGTTATATTTCGTGACCTTTATAGATGATCACTCGAGGAAGACTTGGGTCTATTTCACGAAACACAAATCAGAAGTGTTTGAAGTCTTCAAGCGATGGAAGGCTATGGTTGAGAACGAGACCGGTTTGAAGATCAAGAAGCTTCGTTCTGACAACGGCGGCGAGTATGAAGACTCAGAGTTCAAGAAGTTCTGTTATGACAGCGGCATTAGATTAGAGAGGACAGTGCCAGGTACACCCCAGCAGAATGGCGTAGCAGAACGCATGAACAGAACATTGACTGAGAGAGCCAGAAGTATGCGGTTACAAGCAGGTTTTCCAAAGCAATTCTGGGCAGAAGCAGTCAACACAGCTGCCTACTTGATCAACCGGGGACCATCAGTGCCTTTGGAGCACAAAATACCTGAAGAAGTATGGAGTGGAAAGCAGGTAAACCTTTCTCACCTGAGAGTATTTGGATGTGTTTCATATGTACATCTGAGTGATCATGCTAGAAGCAAACTCGATCCTAAGTCCTTAAAATGTTTCTTTGTTGGCTATGGCGGCGATGAGTTTGGCTACAAGTTCTGGGATGAGCAGAACAAGAAAATCATCAGAAGCAGGGATGTGGTCTTTAACGAATCAGTCCTCTACAAAGACCGTGATGCAGTTCAGCCCACTAGCTCGATGCAGAGTGATCCTACATATTTCGAGTCAGATGATGCCTCAGGTGGAGGCAATCCCGAAGCTAGTTCTGATGAAGAAGAAGAGATGATGGATGAGACCACTTCAGAGGGGGCAGATGAAGATGAAGAGCCTGTTTCGCCCGTTAGAGAGTTGAGGCGGTCAGCTAGAGTACCCATCACTACAGCCCAGAGCTCATCTTAACTACCTATTATTGAGTGACGGTGGAGAGCCAGAAAGTTATGATGAGGCTCTTCGAGTGGATGATGCGAGCAAGTGTGAGCTCGCCATGAAAGATGAAATAAAATCCTTGAACACCAACAAGACATGGGAACTTGCGAAGCTACCAACGGGGAAAAAGGCCTTGAGCAATAAATGGGTGTACAGAATCAAAGAGGAACATGATGGTTCCAAGAGATACAAGGCCAGATTGGTGGTTAAAGGATTTCAACAGAGGGAAGGAGTTGATTACACAGATATCTTCTCTCCAGTAGTCAAACTGACTACCATCAGAACAGTCCTGAGTATTGTTGCAGCTGAAGATCTATATCTCGAGCAGCTAGATGTAAAGACAGCTTTCCTCCACGGTGATCTAGAGGAAGAGATATATATGCAGCAGCCAGAGGGGTTTACTCAGAAGGGAAAAGAGAAGATGGTATGCAGATTGAAGAAGAGCTTGTACGGCCTAAAACAAGCTCCAAGGCAATGGTACAAAAAGTTTGATGGATTCATGCACAGGAACGGTTATTCCAGATGCAATGCTGATCATTGCTGTTTTGTCAAAGAGTTTGACAAGAGTTACATCATCCTACTCCTATATGTCGACGACATGCTAGTAGCCGGTTCAGATATGACAGAGATCAAGAAACTGAAGAAGCAGCTGTCGAGTGAGTTCGACATGAAGGATCTAGGCGCAGCGAAGCAGATATTGGGAATGAAGATCAGTAGAGACAAACTCTTAGGCACACTACGACTATCTCAGGCCGAGTATATTCGACGGGTGCTTGAGAGATTCGGGATGAGTGGTGCTAAGGCCGTCAGCACACCGTTAGCTAGTCATTTCAGATTGACTAAGGAGCAGTGCCCCGAGACTGATGAAGAGAAAGATTACATGGCTAAGGTTCCTTATGCTTCAGCCATCGGAAGCCTTATGTACGCCATGGGATGCACGAGACCTGACATTGCCCATACAGTGGGAGCTGTGAGCATATTCATGTCAGATCCAGGAGAGCAGCATTGGGAAGCAGTAAAGTGGATTCTAAGGTACCTACGAGGCATAATAGAAGAATGTTTATGCTTCAAGAGAAGTAAGTTAGTTCTGCAGCAAGTTAGTCCTGCAGGGTTTTGTTGATGCAGACTATGCTGGTGAGATAGACCAGAGAAGGAGCACTACAGGATATGTATTCACTTTGGGCTCTACAGCTATTAGTTGGGTTTCTCAGTTGCAGAAGATCGTTGCTTTATCAACGACAGAGGCTGAATATGTTGCTGTGACAGAGGCAAGCAAGGAGATGATATGGGTGCAGGGCTTCTTGGAGGAGCTGGGACAGAAAAGTGAGAAGAGTGTCCTACATTGTGATAGCCAGAGCGCAATTCATTTGGCAAAGAATCCCGCTTTTCATGCAAGGACCAAACACATACAGGTCCGCTACCACTTCATAAGATCAGCGTTGGACGAGGACATGTTGGAACTTGTGAAGATTCGAGGAAGCAAGAACCCAGCTGATATGCTTACCAAGGTTGTCACTACAGAGAAACTGAAGTTGTGTTCAACTTCAGTTGGCCTCGCACTTGATGATACGGAGGCCGTCGCCGCAGAGAGAGATGAAAGAGGTTGATAGTTAGTCTCCAAGTGGGAGATTGTTAGGATATGTGAAGCCTAACTATCAAGCATAAGAGGTTGATAGTTAGTCTCCAAGTGGGAGATTGTTAGGATATGTGAAGCCTAACTATCAAGCATGCCTTATACTTCAGAAGAGAAGAGGAACAAAGTTGGAACAGGAGGAACAGGATCGACGATGGAGAAGTTCAAGCAAAACGACGAAGGAGACAATTTTCTGCATCGCGGTCGACCGGTCATGGCGCGGCGGTCGACCGACGTCGTGCACAGCTGGGTGCACAAGCCAGGAGCTCATCGCGGTCGACCGAGCATGGCAATGCGGTCGACCGGCAAAAGTCCAGAGAGCAAGCCCAGTCTGCAGTCAGCTTCGCGGTCGACCGCACATGGCGCTGCGGTCGACCGCCCAAAGTCCAGAGAGCTCGATCAGGAATAGGATTCGTCGCGGTCGACCGCACGTGGTGCGGCGGTCGACCGGAGTCGGGTTTTGGCCCAGTTTCGAATTTTAACCTGTTTTGTTCTGTTTCCTTTTTTATTGGTTAAACCCTTAAGTCTATAAAAGGGTTGATTAGGGCATGATGTATTAAGACGAAAAATAGTGAATTTTTCTCCTGCGGCGGCCGTGGACGTAGTTTCTCACATTGAGAAGCGAACCACGTAAATCTTGTGTGTTTGAGATTGTTTGATTTTCTCTCTTCTCTCCTAAATCTCTATTTCCAAATCGCATCAGGGGGATTGTGCATCCCCAACAGTTTTTCCATATTGTTGAACATTTATTTGGAACCTTCGACAAGTGTTATTTACATATTAAACACATTGTTTCATTCATTTATTGATTTATCAAATTTCGTTACGACTTGTTATTCTGAAATGCAATATATATATCAGTTACTCATCATGCTATTCTTGTGGTTTGGAATTAGCTTTCAGAACAAATGTGTGTATTCCTTTTGAAAGGTATTTATTAGTTTAATAAAATTATTTTCTATTATCTATTTATGTTAATTACCCAATATTATACGTAGATCATATATAATGAAATGTTCCCATTTCTGAGAGCTCGTGATGTCTTTAACAAACTTTCAAACTTGCTCAAGGTAGAAGTTTTGGTTTTGTATAATAACTCAGTTTCTGGTGTATATTACTGACACTAGGATATAAGCTTCTAGTAGCCTAAGACAACATATTACTAGACAAGAAGGTCAACAATCTCCCCCTTTTTGATGATAAATAAGAAAAAAGAATATACTAGACAAACAACATTAGTGGTAAATTGTTTGTTAAACATCATCAAAACAAGAAGGTCAACAATCTCCCCCTTTTTGATGATGACAAACAATTTACAAAAAGGAATATATGCATGAAGGAAATGAATGTATAATTTATAATTCACATGCATATAAATAAGAAAAAATATACTCACAATATTTCTACACCTTTGACAACATCAAAAAGGGAAAAACCATATAGATGAAGGAGAGCGAAAGCTCCCCCTACATATGAGCATATGTGAGTATAAAAACAAACATAGAATAGGTATAGGGATTGCTCCCCCTATCAAAATGCCATAAAGAATATATGAAATGAATATCATGGCAAACATATGTGAGCAAGCATACATGAATATGCTAAATATCACTCACATATAAAAAGATAATGAGAACATAAAAACCGATGTATAAAATAGATTTATGAAATCAAAAGAAGAGAAACATGATAATCATGTAAAAAGTTTTCAAATGAAAACAAATCAACCAATTGAAATCATAAATCAAAGTTTTAAATCCAAAAACGTAAAATCAAATCATCATTGATTCAAAAATTAAGAGAGGCAACTATATCTAGCTCTTGAGCTAGTATCAACCCATATGAACATTTTTAGCATCCGGTAAACATGATTTAGGAATAAACACCCAATAAATCCGGAGGGTTATATAAATACAAATCTCTCATCAAAATCAAAACTAGGAATTATGAAAACAAAAGAATTTGACCAATAAAAGGAATTGTTTTCATGAAAGTTTAAAATACATTTTTTAAAACCAAGAAAAAGGAAAATAAAAACTCTAAAATTCTTGGTTTAAAAATTAAATTTGTTTTGGTACCCATGAACTCTTGGTACCAAAAGATTTAGGGATATGACCCCCTATCATTTAAGCTCAAAGCCCTAGGGTTATGAACTCTCTTGGGCACATATGGTGCACTAACATGATCAAAACAATATTCACTTAAATGACCCTTCCGATTGCAATTTGTGCAATGAAAGAGATCCATTTATTTTTGTGGACCATTAGCTCGTGCACGGGAATCATTTGCAAATAAAGATTGTCTTTTAGAATTATTTTGCAAATGAGAAACATTCTTAAACAATGGTCTATTTGGAACATATTGTAATTTAGAAGCTTTTTGTATATCAAAACAAAATTTAGCAAGATGTCCAAACCTACCACAATGATCACACTTGAACACACTAGCATGCTTATGATGAACTTTGTGAGAATGAGCATGCGAATGTGTAAGTGATGAAGAAGCTACATGAGATGCACAAGGAGCATTGGAATTCTTATGTTTGTGTGCATCATAACAAAACTTAGCTAAATGACCTTGACGGCCGCATATAGAACACTTATAAGTTTTGCTATACATGTGTGCATAATGAGTGGATGATTTTGACTTAGCAGACATATTTTATAAGCTTCTTATGGTTGTTAATGCATGTTTTTAAAATTGAATCTAAAGATGAAATACTTTTATTCATAAGATTCAAATCTTCATTTTTAGGCACATATGCACTTTTAGAAGTAGAACATAAATAGTTATTTATAAAAGAAGCTGTATCATTCTTTATGTTCTCTACTTCTAACATGGCATCAATCTTAGCATGAGATAGGCTAGCAATAGATGAGATCAAATTTCCATTTTCCAAATTTAATAAGTCATTGCTTTCTTTAAGCATAGTATTTTCATTTTCAATGACATCAAATTTGGACACTAGCTTCTCATGATCGGATTTTAAAACATCATGCTTGCTTTTTAAATCATTAAAATCATTTTGCAATTTGTTAAAGGCATGCAATAATTTTTCACTAGCACAAGCAAGTTCATCACTAGATAAATCATTATCGGGTTCGAACTCGCAAACCTCACTAGGGCTATCGCCTAGTGGCCGTGTGCATGAAGCTCCATATGAACTTGAAGCGGAATCCTCCAAGCCGGATCCGCCAAAGCTTGTTGGATCGCCTCCAAGTCCCCTTGATGTGCTTCAATAAATTTTCATAAGGTGTAAGCACTATCAAAATGAACAAACTTATTAGACATAGATGAATTAAAAGCATTTAGCAAATATTCTAACAAAATATTGTTCATTGTAAACATACGATGATCATTCTTATTCCACTTAGATTTCTCCAAAGTGGGTATAATATAAGCATCATCTATAATTTCCCATAAATCAAAGTGTTTAGATTGAACAAAAAGTTTAAATCTAACACACCATTGGGCATAGGGAAAATTATCTAATCTAGGAGCAATATTAATGGCATAACCTAAACCATGCATATCCATAATATAAAAGGCAAGCAAGATACAAATAAAGCTCAAAATTAGATTAGCACAATAAGCTAACTTGGATCTTTAACTCAAGGCGATTAGACCTTAAATCAAAGAGCACCAAGCTCTGATACCAATTGTTAGACCCTAGAGGGGGGGTGATTAGGGTCTTATGCTAATCTAATCCGATTAAATGCCAATTAAAATTAATTAACAAGTTATATTCTTGCAAGATAGATATACAAAGAGTTAAGTGCAAGAATATGCAATATACACAAGGTGATATATCCTATATGATAGAAATATATGCAAGGATATATAAACAATAAGATATATCCTAACAAAGAGATATAGACAATGTAAGTGCAAGGATATAAAACTAACACAAGGGTAAATACTCTAAACTAGATAGTGGATCATAAAAAGGACGAGTAATGCACAATTGGCGATATAAGATAAATGCAAAAACAACTACGCCAAAGACAAACTCAAACAAGCAATATGATCACGGAGTTCGGACCTTCCGTCCTACGTCTCCGCTCCCCACTCCCGGGGAGAAATCCACTAACACAATCCGGTTTGGAAGCCGGAACTTCTTCTACACACTCGGTTTTCTAGCTAACCGAAAACTCTACAACTCACACTCTTGCAATCACACTCTACACCCACTAAGTGTTGGACCTAGCCCTACAATAGATAAGAACACAATTAAGCACAACTCAATGTTACAATCTCTCACAACCCTAATATACTATGTATGCAAATACAATAAGCTCATGTGGGTGTGTGTAACAATGAGATAAAATCAAATCTAAACTCAATATAAAACTAGCTTTAATAGAAATGATAATTAAACAATACAAAATGTAAAGCTAGAAAGAGTTTAGAAATTCTTCTCTGAAAAACAAGATGGAGAGGAGGATTGAAATGAAGTTCAGACACTGTGAATGATCTTCTCCACTTGTAAAACAATCTTCAAACCAAACAGACTTTGAACCCAACTAAAACCCTTTTCAAAAACTCTTTAAAACTTCTTCAAAACTCTTTAATGGGTTACTGAAATAGAAGGGGGTTTGGGAGTTTATATAGGAAAAGAAACAACAGCTAAAACCCAAAACCAAATCAACAAAAATCCCAAAAAATCAGGAAACAAATTTCTGTACAACATTACCGTTAGGAGTCTGGCGGTCGACCGACGAAATTTTTGGTCGACCGACGAAATCATTCGGTCGACCGACGAAATTTCCGGTCGACCGCGATCCAGATCGAAAACGAGAAAAACAAACAGAGACTTCATCGGTCGACCGGTGCGGTCGACCGACAGAAAAATCGAGCTCTCGGTCGACCGCATCGGTCGACCGACAAACTCTCTGCTGCCCACTGACGAATGATCATATGAGCGGTCGACCGGTGCGGTCGACCGCATTCTGATACATTTCAGATAAACAGTTTTAAAACTGATTTTTAAGACTTTGGAAAATATGTTAAAAATAACAAATGAAGTCCAAAAATAATGAGACTTTGGGAAATGTATATAAACATGTAAATGAACATGTTACACAAAGAATTTTCCAAATTGCATTTCCCATTTGTGAAAAATCATCATTTTGCAAAATAGTTCAAAACACGAAAAAGTAAACATGTGAATTTTGATATTTTGGCTAAACCATGTTTTGAAACTTTGCACAATGATTATATAGACTTAATAAAATATGTATATGATTATTGTTAAGTCCAAAAACTAAGAATATGATATTTTCTTCAAAAACACAATAGTAAATATGAAATATGTGATTTCATATTATAAACATGAAAACCCAAAACCATGCATGTATATATATAACTATATATATACATAGAAAACAAAACTTATGTATATATATATATAACTATATATATACGAAGAAACCAATAAATGTATGTGTATAGATATTGAGCTTAACGTATTTAACACACATAATATAAACTCTAAATTAGATTACCCAAGCTAGATCTTGATCTTCATTGTAGCTCAACTTGGTAAACTCGCGGATGAAGCTTGAACTTGATCTTTAACTTGAATTTGCATAGCTTCATTCCACAATTCCGCATACCTCCATTAGATATGATCGTTGAAGCGCTATTCCATCCATCCTCCAACACGTTGTTTGTTTATAATAAATAAGAAAACATAAATACTAGACAAACAACATTAGTGATAAATTATTTGTTAAACATCATCAAAACAAGAAGGCCAACAATCTCCCCCTTTTTGATGATGACAAACAATTTACAAAAAGGAATATATGCATGAAGGAAATGAATGTATAATTTATAATTCACATGCATATAAATAAGAAAGAATATACTCACAATATTTCTCCCCCTTTGACAACATCAAAAAGGGAAAAACCATATAGATGAATGAGAGCGAAAGCTCCCCCTACATATGAGCATAGGTGAGTATAAAAACAAACATAGAATAGGTATAGGGATTGCTCCCCCTATCAAAATGCCATAAAGAATATATGAAATGAAGATCATGGCAAACATATGTGAGCAAGCATACATGAATATGCTAAATATCACTCACATACAAAAAGATAATGAGAACATAAAAACCGATGTATAAAATAGATTTATGAAATCAAAAGAAGAGAAACATGAGAATCATGTAAAAAATTTTCAAATGAAAACAAATCAACCAATTGAAATCATAAATCAAAGTTTTAAATCCAAAAACTTAAAATCAAATCATCATTGATTCAAAAATTAAGAGAGGCAACTATATCTAGCTCTTGAGCTAGTATCAACGCATATGAACATTTTTAGCATCCGGTAAACATGATTTAGGAATAAACACACAATAAATCCGGAGGGTTATATAAATACAAACCTCTCATCAAAATCAAAACTAGGAATTATGAAAACAAAAGAATTTGACCAATAAAAGGAATTGTTTTCATGAAAGTTTAAAATACATTTTTCAAAACCAAGAAAAAGGAAAATAAAAATTCTAAAATTCTTGGTTTAAAAATTAAATTTGTTTTGGTACCCAAGAACTCTTGGTACCAAAAGATTTAGGGACATGACCCCTATCATTTAAGCTCAAAGCCCTAGGGTTATGAACCCTCTTGGGCACATATGGTGCACTAACATGGTCAAAACAATATTCATTCAAATGACCATTCCGATTGTAATATGTGCAATAAAAGAGATCCGTTTGTTTTTGTGGACCATTAGCTCGTGTACGGGAATCATTTGCAAATAAAGATTTTCTTTTAAAATTATTTTGCAAAATGAGAAACATTCTTAAACAATGGTCTATTTGGAACATATTATAATTTAGAAGCTTTTTGTATATCAAAACAAAATTTAGCAAGATGTCCAAACCTACCACAATGATCACACTTGAACACACTAGCATGCTTATGATGAACTTTGTGAGAATGAGCATGTGAATGTGTAAGTGATGAAGAAGCTACATGAGATGCACAAGGAGCATTGATATTTTTATGTTTGTGTGCATCATAACAAAACTTAGCTAAATGACCTTGACGGCCGCAAATAGAACACTTATAAATTTTGCTATACATGTGTGCATAATGAGTGGATGATTTTGACTTAGCACACATATTCATAAGCTTCTTATGGTTGTTAATGCATATTTTCAAAATTGAATCTAAAGATGAAATGCTTTTATTCATAAGATTCAAATCTTCATTTTTAGGCACATATGCACTTTTAGAAGTAGAACATAAATAGTCATTTATAAATGAAGCAGTGTTATTTTTTATGTTCTCTACTTCTAACATGGCATCAATCTTAGCATGAGATAAGCTAGAAATGGATGATGATAATTTCTCATTTTCCAAATTTAATAAGTCATTGCTTTCTTTAAGCATAGTATTTTCATTTTCAATGACATCAAATTTGGACACTAGCTTCTCATGATCGGATTTTAAAACATCATGCTTGCTTTTTAAATCATTAAAATCATTTTGCAATTTGTTAAAGGCATGCAATAATTTTTCACTAGCACAAGCAAGTTCATCATTAGGTAAATCATTAATGGTTTCGAACTCACAAACCTCACTAGGGCTATCGCCTAGTGGCCGTGTGCATGAAACTCCGTATGAACTTGAAGTCGGATCCTCCAAAGCATGTTGGATCGCCTCCAAGTCCTCTTGATGTGCTTCTATAAATTTCCAAAGTTTGTAAGCACTATCAAAATGAACAAACTTGTTAGACATAGATGAATTAAAAGCATTTAGTAAATATTCTAACAAAATATTGTTCATTATAAACATACGATGATCATTCTTATTCCACTTAGATTTCTCCAAAGTGGGCATAATATAAGCATCATCTATAATTTCTCATAAATCAAAGTGTTTAGATTGAACAAAAAGTTTAAATCTAACACACCATTGGGCATAGGGGAAATTATCTAATCTAGGAGCAATATTGATGGCATAACCTAAACCATGCATATCCATAATATAAAAGGCAAGCAAGATACAAATGCAATCAAAATAAGATTAGCATAAAAAGATAACTTGGATCTTTAACTCAAGGCGATTAGACCTTAAATCAAAGAGCACCAAGCTCTGATACCAATTGTTAGACCCTAGAGGGAGAGTGATTAGGGTCTTATGCTAATCTAATCCGACTATATGCCAATTAAAATTAATTAACAAGTTATCCTAGCAAGTATAAAATATAACAACTATATAAGCTAGGATAAGCAATATGAACAATGAGATATATCCTATATGATAAAATATATATATGCAATGATATATAAACAATAAGATATATCCTAACAAAGAGATATAGACAATGTATGTGCAAGGATATAAAGCTAACACAAGGGGTAAACAATATGAACTAAATAGTGGATCATATAAATAAAGAGCTAATGACAATGGCGACAAGAAATATAAACACAAGTATAAATAAACGCCAAAGCACACTCAAACACAAGATATGATCACGGAGTTCGGACCTTCCGTCCTACGTCTCCGCTCCCCACTCCCGGGGAGAAATCCACTATCACAACCGGGTTTTCTACGCTCACCCGAATAACGTTACGGCTACATGAAATAACGATACTCTTGTAAGGTTCACACAATGACATGTGAGTTCAACTTCAACTCAATCGTTCTACGGTAATAAGTTTTATCTCCCTATTCCGGATATGCTTCTAGATGATCGTACAATGGTGAATAGGCACATTAGACTAACCCAAAAAAATACACCGATCACCATCGAGTATTTGGTACAACCAAGGTCTCATTACGGGAAAAACAACCAAATACTCCTAGTGTGGTACAACCGAGGTCTCATTACGAGATAAATAACTACACTGAGTATCCATAACTGATGAGCAATACTTTATCATATGTTAATTCACTTTCGTCAATTCAACATGCGTTAAGTATCTCGATAATGCATATCAATACATCATAAACTAAGTGTACGTGTACATATCTTAGTGTGTGTATCAAAATCTGGTATTCACCAATACTTCAGGTGTTAAATAACTCATAAACATTATAATACCACATAACAAGATCGAAAAATTCTCCCAAAATCAGTGACAAAGAAGAAAAACATGCACTGGCAATATGTTATCCTGGCGGTCGACCACGATTAAGCGGTGGTCAACCGCATCGCGTTTCAGAGGCTGCCTTG
Organism: Asparagus officinalis; assembly: GCF_001876935.1. NCBI lineage: Eukaryota > Viridiplantae > Streptophyta > Magnoliopsida > Asparagales > Asparagaceae > Asparagus > Asparagus officinalis. The sequence continues at coordinate 69,002 of NW_017972436.1, read as the reverse complement.
GCCTCTGTCTGGCACGTGATCGACCACCGATTGGGCGCGGTTGACCGGTCATGATTTCAAAAATTTCCAGACTTCTGTCTGGCACGCGGTCGACCGCGCTCGACCGACACACGAACAGAACCCCGTTCTGTGCAGGTTTTGATAAACTGTGTTTGTGCGTGTGTTTGTGATTTAAACTGGTTTAATTCGTCCTGAAACTTGTGTAGAATCTTGTAAACAACAGATTTATATCTCTGGGAAAAATCAAACATATAAAATATGATTATTTGCATAATAAATCGTAATCAAACTCTTAAACATGCAGAAAACGTCAAAGCGAAGATAAAATCATTAAAATTTTAGTTAAACCATGTTATTAATTACTCTCAAATCTTAAAACACTTCTGTAATTTCATTCTTAGACTTTTAAATAGGAAAAAGTCTGGTCTTTATACATATAATACAAAAGATTTGGTTTTTCTACACAAATTAGTCAATTTGGCTCTATAAAAATCATTGGAAACTCATTTAAAATTCTTTAAAACAGGGGAGAAGAATTAGCAGAGATGAAACTCACCTGAGATTTGATTAAAAATATGGAAGATGAAGTTCCAAAGTATATCTCCAAATCACAAACTCAAAATAACCCGAAATCCCGCTCTAAAAGCCTTTAATTTTTCTCAAAAAAATCAAAATAGAGTTTGCAGGGGAGTTTGGTGGCTGCTAGGGTTTTTAGAATACTAAAAACTCATGAACAATATGTATATATATTAGAGAAAATGAATATGTGCCTCAAATACCTGAAACCAAGTCAAAGCAGGAAAAATAGTTTTTAGGTTTCGTGGTCGACCGTGGCAGTCGACCGAAATGTGGTCGACCGCGACGGTTGACCGGACTGTAATTTTCCAGATCCTCAAAATTTTGCCTTTGTGCATATTTTTGACTCGTTCTATTCTCATGTATGAGTTTGTTTATACTCAAAATACTTGTTAATGTACTCATACACTATTTAATGATATTTATCTCAATAAATATCCACTTATAATAAGTAATCATATATTAATTCAATTTATCAATCATTAACTCAAAAATTTTGGGGTTTTACAGTAGTGTTTCCCACCAATGGACGTGGTGGTGGTTGGTCCCCAAACATCTGAGTGAACGAGCTCTAGCTTCTCCTTCCAGGAGGTTCTGCTACTTGTCTGAAAGCTGACTCTCTTCTGCTTTTTAAGTATACATTCTTCACACATGTCTAATTCAACTAATTCTAGACCTGGGAGTTTCCCTTTGTGTGCATGATCTTCATCCCCTTCTCACTCATATGACCAAGTCTCTGGTGTCATAAATTTGAAGTATCATTGCCTACTGCGACTGAGATCAAACATCGTGCACCTGCTGTCATATATAGGTACCAGTATTCTTACCTCGGGCAATCGTCATTGCGCCCTTGAGATCTTCCAATCATCTCCATAGAAGGTCATAATGTATCATTCGCCAGCCAACTGACCTAGGATATTAAGTTCTTTCTCAGGTCGGGAATATGCCTGACGTCCTTCAGCTCCCATACTAACTCATTCAACTTAATTTTCACTATACCTTTACCCATAATAGCACACGGTTGATCATCACCAATGTATACATATCTAAGATTTCCCGGGACATACTTCTCGAAGAATTCTTTCTGAGAAGTAGCATGGAACGGACGCTCTAGAGTCTAACACCCAAGGCTCTTCCTTGCTCTCCAAAGAGCATATCAATGCGTCGTCTCCTCCTGAGGTGGAAGTGACATTCACCTCTACCTTTGCCTCCTTCTCCTTCTGTGCACTCTTGCACTGATTCTTATAGTGTCTGGTCTTTCCATAATTCCAATACTTGATAGTCTTCGAGCTGTTACTTGGATTCCTTGACTTGGACCTCTTGTCCTTTGATCTACCTTTGTAGTTTGATTTGCCTCGTTCGTTCTCTCTGGTTAAATTTCTACCTCTTGACTCTGTATGTAATACTGAAGAGGTTGTAGCTTCACCCGACTCTCTCCGTTAGATCTCCTCACTGAGAACCAAATCATGAACATCATCGAACTTCAACTTGTTGCTTCCCAATGAGCTACTCCCAGCTGTGACTGTAGCATTCTAGCTTTCTGGTAGGGAAGACAAAAGGATCAATGCACGAACTTCCTCATCAAACTTAATTTTAACTGAACTCAATTGGGTTGTGACCGTGTTGAGTTCATTGAGGTGTTGTGCTACTGACGCGCCTTCCGCCATTCTCAGATTGAATAACCACCTCATCAAATGAACTTTATTTTCGGATGATGGCTTCTCATACATATTTGAGAGTGCTGTCATAAGACCTGTCATGGTCTTTTCCTTCGCTATGTTGAACGCAACGTTGCGAGTTAGTGTCAATCTAATAACTTCGAGGGCTTGTCTGTCTAGAAGGTTCCACTCATCTTCCTTTATAGACTCCATCTTCTTCCCTGAAAGGGGTTGATACAGATTCTTTTGGTACAGATCATCCTCTATCCACATCTTCCAAAATTCAAAATCTGTTCCATCAAACTTTTCTAATCTCATATTTCCTTCATCTGTGACCATTGCTCCCACTTAAATCTGACTTCCTCTAGATCGTTTCAAGCTCTGATACCAGTGGTTGGGAAATACCGGGGATACACTGAACCCCTAAAACAACAAGAAAACACAGTATAGAGAAAAGTACACCAAGATTTACGAGGTTCGGTAAACTTGCCTACGTCCTCGGGAGCTACACAATTAATTTCTTATTAATCAAAAAAATTACAATGCAAGAACAAATCTTAAACTTGAGATCTCTCAATAAATACAAATCAACACTATAGCTACAGTGAAGATTCCACCTCTTAAATCTCCTTCAGAAACGAGAGAAGAAGGGGACCGCCCGCTACAGCTTGGGAAAAGCTCGTAGATGAGCTTTTAATGTCGTCGCCGCTGGAACTTGGAGAAAACGAGAGAGAGAGAGACGAAAGAAAAGAGAGAGGAGGAGAAGAGAGAGATAGACGAGAGAGAGAGAGAGAGAGAGCGAAGCTACGAGATCCTTCTAGCTTTGCCCGTTTCCCTTTTATTAGTGAAACCCTAGCACCAGCTAGCGACCGCTAGTCCTAGCCTTTCTTGACCTTGCCAGCGTTAGGCGCGTGCGCTCAGAAGCTCGCCTGGCACTCATACCTCCGAGCTCGCCTGCGCCTCAACCTCGCCTGAAGCACGCCCGCTCGAGCTCGCCTGCAGATCTTCGAGCTCGCTTGCATCTCGTCGAGACCTCGCCTGGATCTCGACCTCGAGTTCAACCTCGCCTGCGTCGTCGACTCGTCTCGCCTGAAGGTCGCCTGCAAAGCTCGTCTAGCCTGAGGAGCTCGCCTGACCTCGCCTGAAGTCACCTCGAGCTCGCCTGACGGTTTGTGTCTACACTCGACACTAACAGAGTCCGCACGTTGATGCCGGTATTATTTAACAAAACATATCTATTGCCAAGTTGATAATATGGTTTTTCTATATAATTATTTATAAAAACATCAACGATAAATTTTTTTACTACTATTTGCAGAGTGAATCTCCAAACTAGTTAACAAAATAATACATCGGTTAGCTAGTTTCATTTATTTTCTTTAATAGAGCCATAAAATATTTATATTTATGAAATGTCTGATAACGGTTAAAATCATCATGTGCAAGAACAGAAAAAAAAGTAGATATAAACAATGCTTTCAAGGTTCAAAAAATTTACATTAGCTTGAATAGTAATTTTAAAATTCTGGATTGTGTTGCAGCAACTGCAGCATAAGGTTTTGCTTTTGTGTTAAAAAAAATTAGTAGATTGGATTTGCACTGATGCAAGACATGAACAAAACTCTGCTTCATCATGGATACAAACATTTGTCGCTCGGCGCTATATTTTTTCCCCCGAGTATGTTATAATAATAAAAGATAGTTTATAATTTGGCAATGGGGCTAAATGAATACGTGCGGGCATCATGGGAAACGTCTTCTAGCTCCAACTTGGTCGTGGCCAACACATAGGATATTACAGATAATATCAAAGCTCATTATCACCATCAATTCATCATTATCAAATTGAACCTTATGGATAAGACGATGAAGGCAAAAATTCTGGAAATTTGTTCTCACTATCCATAATGGATGCATCGAGGAGATTATTTTTCTAATAATTGATCATTTTAGGAGTATACTGAATTATTGCTTGTTAAATGTAGCAAAGTGAGACAATGAACACTTGTAATGATACTCATGCATAAAATAAGCACAACTAGCAATTTCTTTCTGATTTATTTCTTTTCATGGAGCTAAACAACATGGATGCTGGTAACTCAAAATGCATGTGTGATTGTTTTCAGTCAAGAAAATGAAAGCCTCATAGAACCAGAAGCCAAAACCATTAAAACTCTTCTATTGACAAATCTATCGTCTTTCATTGTCCATATGAAATTTGCGAATGTTTGACCTGATAATTGTGTCAGAGACATCAGCTTCGTCGAACTACAATTGAATTTGTAATTTGAGATAGCATTTACAGTTGCAATAGCAGTTGTTGGTTTTGCCTGTAACTACAGAAATTTGTCATTTTTCCAAATTGCTCATTTTTTTACAAGAAGATTGCAGTTACAGTAAAAAAAAAAAAGAACTACAACTACATCTACATGTCTCATATTACAAATTGCAGTTATAGTAGTAATTTTCTCAACGCAACTAGACAGCTGCAGCTGCAGATAACTCAGAATTCATGAGTGAAATTTAAACCAACATAAAAGCCACTTAGAGCTTCAAGCTAAACCATTAAAGCACTATTATTGGCAAAATATATCATTCTCAAGTTTCTAGATTAAATTTACAAGCTTTGCCTAGATGATTTTCATTCATAACTACAAAAGGAACATAAGCTTTGCTAGGTTTACAAAAATAATCCGCATAATCACCCATACACAAGCCTCAAGTACAAGAAATATATCAAAAACTAGCAGAAACAACCAACCAATATAATGCTTCAATTCACATAGGACAGTTCAAGAAGTCTGAGAGGAGCGAGCTCGAGCTGCAGCTCTCTCTAGGGCTTTTTGGCGATTAGCTTCTATGCGAGCCTTCTGCTCTTCAGTGAGCGGAATTCTGCTAGGTCCCTGTGAGGTACTACCTTGTGATTGTTTTTGTGTTTCACCATTAGATTTCTGCACGGGATTTGCTTCAGAAGCTGCTTTAGTGTGTTGCACTTCATTTTGTTCCTGAGTTGAGTTTCCAAGATTCAAAGTGTCATTGCATATACCATGAAAATATTAGGGAGGGGGGTGGGAATCCAGCTATCAAATAAAGGTTTCACTATCGGGTTTGAATGCAACCAAAGTCTTTGTCCCAAATTGTTGGGGACACCTACATGAAGCTTACTTTCCATTCCTTCTCATAAGTTAATAATTCATATTTAGTTATTATGCACAAAATAAAGGAAAATTTAAGGCTTCATTTAGATGATTTTCCAAAATCTGGAATTCTTTTACGGCCAAAGAGTTTTTTAAGAACCTCAATAGTATATGTTCAAAAATTTTCAGTACCCCAACGAGTCTAATTTCATTAACAAAATACATGCAATCTGACGTTGAATACAACATATGTGCATCATGGGTTATTTCTGGGATCTCAGACTATTTTAGTATCTCTACAAAAAGGCTGTCTTGACTGCTCATTATAAAAAAGCACTTTCAAATGCTGCAAATAATTTAACTCATGCAGGACAGCAGAGAGATTAAAAAAATAAAGATATTAATTTCCACGGAGCTCTTCCAAAGGGTGACAAGTCAACATTGCACATGACCTGTATATGCCTGCATACTTCCTGTCAGCAAACATTATCAGGAAAATCTCTCAATAATTAGTTTTAAGCAGAAAGTCATGAGAAAATCGGCAACTAGCATATGGGAAGGTATGACCTTATCGGTCTGCTCTTTGTAATCACATGATATGCAATCATGACTATCCGTTGTCTGATCTAAGATGTCATTGGGAGACTGTATGTTATAATGTTTTTATTTTTTATTTTATTTTTTGAAACTACGATTAACGGTCTTTACTATCATAATTACGAGTTAAGCTTCACATGATGTTGTAATAATGCTTCTGATTGTAGCCATTACTACCGTAATGATGGCACTCAGAAGAAAAGTAATTATGATGCCTTAACCCATCTCCGAAAACTTTTAAATGACTGCTCAAATGCCTTGCTGTTGGTATCAGTCTGCAGCATTCTTTATTAGTTAATATGAAATCAAATACAGACTTTCAATAGGCCACAAAAAGTTCAGTAGATAAAAAACAGGTAGAAGTATAAAAGATCTGAGACTAACCTCCGTAGCCTTTTGGTAGATCTCATCAAACATTTCTTCTTGCATCTCATGATTCTCGTCAGCACCATGACTTTCCAGTGGTGGTTCTGGTACACTGACATTTTGGTCGAGGCCTGTAATTCCTTACACAGAAAAGTTCATTATATTAGTACAAACTGTAATCCAGATAATAACTTTTTCATAGTATAAATTGCAGACTGTTGATCTTTTCATCTAATTTTCAGTCGCAATTTCTGCAATGTATTATCAATTATCTTTGAGAAATGAGAAGGGTTAGAAATCCGGTTTAAGGTAAACAAGTTAAAATACTATGGAGATTCATGTAAGATAGATGCCATCCAAAGTGACTTCACTTTTTCCTCTGACAGGTAAACATAGCATTCAGTTTCTACTATCTGTTAGCAGCAGCAAATTAAACAAAGATGTCACTCTTTACTGAACAAGAGTAAATCACTTGCAAATTTAGTGCAGTTTTACCTTGTTCGCAATCTGGGGCAACTTCTTCCACTGGTGGTTCATGTAACTTTGTGGGATCTCCGCCTCTTGCAACTCTTTCTCTCAGTTCAGAAATGCATCTCTGAATAGATATTGGAAAATTGGAAACAAGGAAGCGTTAAGACTCTATAAACTGGTAGAATTCAGTTTATATCGGCAGAATAAATGGTCAGCAGTTGAGATATTAAGCTATAATGATCTGCTCCGGGTTTCATTATGATATGGAAGAAGGTAAAAACAGAAATAAGCAAAGAATGACGAACAAAAATATTCAAGTATCATTTTGGTCCAAGACCAAGTTTAACAAATTTTACAACAAGCTTAATAGAGCAAAAACCTCATGCGTGCTAAGTGGGGTGAAATACTAAGGACAACCAAATCCTTCCTTCCAGAAAGGACTTGATTTGAAAAACAAAAAGACAAATTTAGGTTATACTAGTTTTGAGTTAAGACGAGATCATCTACTTAAGACAACTCAAGGAAATCAGTGTAAAATTTCAATTCAATAGTTTTCTGTACTTGATTGGTTCACAATAGATCGTGCATGTTAGACTTGTTTTTCAATGATAGGATCATAGTCAAAGTCATAGCCACATAATGGATCACAAAGATCATAGTTCAATAACAAGACACCCAGAGCAGAATTAATCATGTCGAATAAGTGGTATATTCTTTGACTAATATGCACCAAGGTTTTAAATATCGGTTATCGGGGATTTATCGAATGATCAAAATCCTTATCGGGTAGCGGAAATCGGGGATATATCGGGGTTAAGTAGTATTTATTGGAGTGATATACTGGATGGTGTATATATAATATAATAACCAAAAAATGTAATCTAACCATGCTTAATGAAATATAAACGTCAGCGGAGGTGAGCTTTGAGGTAAGGAAGGCGAGCGACGTCAGCGGAGGTGAGCTTTAAGGTCGGGGAGGCGAGCGACGTCAGCGGACGTGAGCTTCGAGGTCGGGGAGGCAGGTCAACGGAGTTAGAGAGGAACAAAGATCTTAAGCTCGATGGAGTTCAAAGAGGCTCGGAGGCTCAGAGAACAACCGCACATAGAGGGAGAGAGATTCACGAAGGATTAGGGCTGAACTTGAAGTTAGAAACTTTATTTTATTGTCAAAAACGGGTCGGGTCAGGTTTAAGAACTCACTAAGTAACAGCTCATTACCCAACAATTCAACTCAAAACTCACGACGATAAAGCCGATATTTTCAGCCTCCCTTATCGGTCGATAAGTACCTTTATCGCCGATAACTCGCTGATAAAACAATAAAACGATAACCGATTAAAAATCCTACTTATCCTAGCGGAAAGTTCCCAAATCCGATAACTCGGCGATAATATCGGATTATCAACCGATATTTAAAACCATGATATGCACAAAGCAATGGCCTCATGCATCAGTCATGTACTATCAGAAATACTCGTCAACACCATGTCAGCAGGACCTGTCACTTAATATTCTGTGTCATTCTGCATTTAGTCCCCCAGTCTTAGGCCCTGAGTGGCCTGGTTGGAGAGTATTTCACCTTTCCATCTTGTTTCCTGTATCTTCTTTATTTTATCTTTGAGACCCGAGACAAAATGTATTACATCCTCGTATGGGGTTCGCTCATAGCTTCTAGGAACTTTTTTTACCCTCAAATCTTCACAAGTATTACCAGCCTGTCTTCTTCCCAGGCGAGGCTTGCTTAGTCTTTTACAGTCTGTATGTGTTTGATGGAAAGGGTAACTCTATTTGGACACCATACTTCACCTCACTACTCCTTTAGAAAATTTTCATCGCTTAATGTAAGTCCTCATCTTCTTGTTATGGGTAGAGCACCATCGTGGTTCAGCTACTTGGATGCTGGAATGAAGATTCATTTACGCATGTGCTAGCCCTATGGTTTTTTATAAAATTTCTGAAGTGTCATTTTTTCGTGAACTCTGAATCATAGACATAGTTTATATGACGAACAGGAACACATCACAGTCTTCTATATGCTAGGCTTTATGGCTTGCCATCGAATATATATTGTTGAAATCAAGTGTATCCATCTTACCCATGCAAAACCATTCTGAAGGGCATGTTTTTCCCATGAATATCATGACGCAACATAAAAAAATAGAAGTCGTCATCAGACACCCAGAACATAAGGTCAACAAAAGAGTCAACTTACAATACAAAAAAAAACTAAAATATTTCTTCGCTAAAAGTAGAGCCTCAGTTATAAGGAGAACCAGCTTACCCGGACCCGCCTGGTGGCACCAACTTGCTCAACCTTTTGCACAAATTGATCAAAAGAGTAGTAGGGCAACAGATGAGAGTGCCACTGAGTGTATAGCCCGATGATATTACCTAGATCACTAACCTGCAAGACAAAGAAAGTGGATGTTCATGCGAACCTAAACAAAACCAGTTAGGCATGCAAATTTGAGTTAGTCCCCCCTAAGGAGGGAATTAAAAAAAAGGTGGTTTTTACTTTTTGAAAGGAAAACGAAAATGAGTGGTGCGGGTGATAAACTCAGGAGGACTATCTTCTGATATTAATATAGCAGCATGAAAATAGGAGGAAAATTGTAATAAATATTAGCACTATTATGCAGAAAAAGCAAAACTTTAATTGATTACAAAGTGATCAAGCAAATATCTCCAATGTGGGGAACATAAAAACTTTCAATGTGCAATCAAGAAAACTTGTAGCCGCAAAATCAAGGAAAACATATATTAAATATTTTGCTAAAAAGCGAAAATTTGGGCTTCATGGCATAATTCACAAACTAAAAACAGGAACTTACAAAAAAGAAAAAGAAAAGAGATCCTAAATTATCAAACAAAATAAGATGTTCGGCAACCTTCATACATGTGAAGAAAAAGAATCGCGTAAGAAACTCTTGTAAAAAAACCAATCAATTCGGATCTCATGCCGGCATATCACAAATAAACCTAGCTTCTTGAACAAGAGAGCTGAAATTGAAGATCAAACAGGCATCGGACAAACTATCCTTAATCACTAGCAGAAAGAGCATGCGCAACCAAAACCAGACCAAATCTTGTGAAACTAAACGGATAAACCCTCTACTGACCAAACAAGGTAGGACCTTTTACGGATCTCCCATTTAAACCCTAAAAAAGTCTAAGATTTCACTAGTCTAAAGATCTGAGATCCCAAATTGAGACGAATCACCTCATGACCGCGTCCATGATACTTGAAGGCCTTTGGGAAATGGCGAAGAATGTAACCAAGGCCATCATCAGAGAGCAACAACTCAGGCGTCAGCTTCGGCCTCGTCTTCGGAGCTTTCTTCGGAGCCGCCGCCGGATCAGCGGGCTTTTCTGAAGGAGGGCCCTTCGAGAACTTGGATGAAGATGACGATGAGGAGAAATTGGATCTAGGGTTAGGGTTAGGGTTAGGGTTTGCGGAGTTTGGGAGGGCAGAGGAAGGGGCCGATGGGCAGTCACGTGACCAGTGCCCTGGCCGGCCGCACTTGAAGCAGCCCGTCGTGCAGCCGGCCCGCCATTGCTCTCTTCTTTAGGGATCGATCGATGGATTTGATCTTTTAGGATCTCAATCTGGGCGGGAAAAATGGCGCGAAGTTTTGCAGAAAGGGGCGATTGGCGCGGGATTCATTCGGAATGCTCCGGTCAACAAATTAAGCAGGCTTTTGGATGGAACTGGCCTCGGCTTACCTTTGGGCTGGGCTTTTACGCTTCGACCCAAACTTTCAGGATTATTTTTATAAATCCCAATTTCTCAACACCGCTTTTATCGAAGGCATTTTTTTTTAATACGACCGTGGTGCATTGCACGTGTTTCCATTTTCCACCTAATGTATATTTTTATTATATATAGTGTTTCAAATTAGTTTGATTTGCAATCGACAATTTATTATATATCAAATCAATTTTCCCAGTCTTAAGTTTATATATTTTATTTAGGGTAAATTCAATAAACACCTCCAAATAGACTTCTGAACTTTTAAAATATAACAAACCTCCTTAAGTTTTAGGGTTCTTACGAAAACCCTATTAACATCGATAAAAAACCCCTAAAAGCATGAAATACAATTTTCATTGGCAAAAATATCACCCTGCATAAATTTATCTACATGTGAAAAAAACAAAGTCAACATTAACGCTATTAAGAAAAGTTTTCTAAAAATTGTTGAAAGCTTAAGGAATACACAAATTTAAGGGATATTATCTAAAGATTAGTAGGGTTTTATGACATTTTACGAGTTAAGTAATATTATCTAAAAATACCCAAAATTAAGGGATTTAATGACATTTTGTGAGTTAAGATTAGTAGGGTTTTATGACGTTTTGCGAGTTAAGTGATATTATCTAAAGGAATGTCCAAAATTAAGGAATTTTTTGAAAGGCTAAAAAACACTTGGGTACCTTATAATTTATTAAATTAACTTAGTTATTTATTAAAATTTTTATTTAATTAATAAAAACTAACTTATTAATATAAAATAATTTTAGCCTCAAACTGATAAGCTACATGACTAAGACAATAGTTTCTTTTTGCTCCTTTAATTCAACGCATGTAATCATGTAAGGAATCACCAAAAACCTTATAGTTAACAAAATCTCACACGAACATAGTTTGAGACGAAAAATAGAATGCGAAAATGGATAGAAACTTTAATTATTATTTATTAAATGAATCGCATATGTTCACATCATCTCCAAAACAAGGCAAAAAATAATTGAACACCTTAAAAACCTCAGTGCATAGTAATGTTGAAGCAACAAGAAGAAAAGCAAGTTATAGAGAAAGTGAGTTCGAGGATGCTGAAACAACAAGAAGAAAAGCAAGTTAGATTTAGCTCTTTTATTCCCTATCTAAATTTTAGCTATAAATTGGAATGCTGATTGGAAAAGTGCGCTAAATTTTTAATGTTATTTATAGTGACTTGGTGGGAGAGAAATAGTTATAACAATATTTATCATTAGTGCAAATAAATTTATATTTAGTGTATCAAGTGGTAGTGGACGAGTGTTATATGAGTGGGTGTTTAATTTGAAAATTAATGGCAATCAACTGGGAGGTTATGAAAAATTGTATGTATCTCATCATGCATGTATGCATGGATGTGCAAGCAATGAAGAGGTCGAGAAAACTTGAGCATGTATGTATCTTCATGTATGTATGAATGGATGTATTGGAGGATATTTCGGGAAGAAATGTTTTAACATGGCAATCTATTTTTATAATAGTACTAGATAGATTAGATACACCAGTCAAACCGTATGTATTTATAAATTTACCCCTCAAATCTTAATAAATTCAAGTTTGCCCTCCAAATTGTCAATCGTCCCTAATTTTACCCTCAAATCAAACTGTTGTTAGAATTTTAACAGTATTTAACCTAAATTACCCTTTTATTATTTTAAAGGTTTATATTTTAATTCATTTTTAGGGATTTATATTTTAGGATTCAAAAACATACCATCCACTTCGATCTTTTATTAGCTTGGCTTGCCATGACATTCTTGAGTTTCCCACAATAAAGATATCTTGAGCGCCAACACCTTTGTTGTTGTTTTTTTTGTGTTTTGTGTTTTTTGTTTTTTGTTTTTTTTGCTAAAAGAACTCCTCTAATGATGAACTTGTAAATAACATAGAGAAAGAAATTCTCATGATTCAGCATGAATAGAATAATTAATTAATGATGGTAGGTTAGAGCGTGTTATTATGAGCTAAAATCTGGACTCATACAGTGATGCGATGGGATATAAAACTGGGTTGTTCTTGTTGGGATCCAGCCCAATATTTTTGGGTGGCCCATTGATTAATAGTAAGGCCCATATTGCATTCTCTTTGCAAACAAAATGGATGGGAGGCGGACCTCATTTGGACTAGGAAAATAAATTCATGATTCCTTTCTATGCACGTGACATCCATCACATTCAGATCAGTTTTTTCGGAGATACATTAACCTGGGAACAGTTCGTTGAGGGGTAGCACGAATTTCAAGGGCGGAGAAAGAATAGTTGAGATTTGGGATAGCTCGGTTGTCCGATTACAGTGATTCAAAAGCCGTTGTCTTCAGAATGATGACGCGGTCAAGGATACAATGTTGATTTCTGCGTGAGAGTTGGAGATTTGTGGTGAGACGGTTTTTAGGGTTTTGGTGCCCTAGAGGTAATGCTGTATTTTTTCTTGTGACTTAATCCTCAAATTCGGGTGTAAGTTTGAGGGATTGTACTCTCGATTTATAGTAGAATATTGCTCTCTGGATTGCTCCATGGACGTAGACATGATTTACCGAACCACGTTAAATCTTGGTGTTTGTTTGCTTATGGTATTTTCATTGGTGTAGTTATTTGTTTAGTATTTAATTCTGTAGATTAATCTCCATAAAATTCCTAACAAGTGGTATCAGAGCCCTGGTTTGATGCGTGATTTAGGATGGAAAAGATAGAGAGTTTTGACACAATGATAAAATTGGATGGTTCCAATCGGCAAGTAAGAAAATCCAAGATGAAAGATATTCTATATTGTAAAGATTTACATGATCCTATTGAGGGAGATAAAGCTAAGCTAGAAAAGATGACTGATGAAGAATGAGAGAAACAACACAGGAAGGCTATTGGTTATATTCTGATGTGGATCGACGTTAGTGTGTTTCATCATGTATTGAGTGAGACTAATGTGAAGTCTCTTTGGAAGAAGTTTGAGGATCTCCACGAGCAAAAAACTGCAGGAAACAAAGCGTTTATGAGGCGGTTGGTAAACTTAAAATTTAAAGAAGGAAGCAACATAGCAAGATACTTGAATGAGTTCAAGAGTTTGATTAATCAGTTAGCTACCATGAAGATGACTATTAATAATGAGTTATATACTTTATTGCTATTGGGTTTTTGGCTAGATAGTTGGGAGACATTGGTTGTGACGGTCATCAACGTAGCTCCAGATGGTGTGTTATCAATGAGTATGGTTACTAGTAGTTTGTTCAATGAAGAGACTCGGAAAAAGTCTACCAACACAGATTACTCATAGGCACTTATCAACAAAGAACAAGGGTAGGAGCAGGTATAGGGACCAGTCCCGGTCGTGGCGCATCCAAAAGATCAAAGTCTAAAGGGAGAGGTTGCTTTCATTGTGGGAAACCGGGTCATATTAAGAAAAACTGTTGGGCATGGAAGAAAGAGTTAGGTAGGAACAAAGATGAAAAGAAAGATGAGAAGAAGAAAGCAGATAGTGATACTGCAGCTACTTTGTCTGAAATCGATGTTATTCTTATCTTCACGGAAGAAGACTGTATGCATTTTATAAGTTAGAATTCTGAGTGGATAGTGAATACAGAAGCTAAATGTCATGCTACCTCCAATCAGAATCTTTTCACGTTATATAAATAGAAGACTTTGACAATATGAAGGTGGATAATACTAGCTACTCGAAGATTGTGGGGCTTGGTGACATTCTCTTGCAGACATATATTGGATGCACAATGATTTTGAATAATGTGCGACATGTTCTCAATTTGTGGCTCAACTTGATTTTGGTTCTTACTTTGAACCAAATGAGATATCAAATCAATTTGGTGGAGGAAAATGTAAAATCATCAAAGGCTCTCTTGTGGTGGCTAGAGGAAATGTATGTTACAATTTATACAAGACTCAAGTGAAGGCTTTATATGATTCTTTGAGTGTGGCTCAAGACGCTGATACTCTCAGTTTGTGGCATAGGAGGCTCGAGCACATGAGCGAGAAGGGGTCGTAGGTATTGGCAAAGAAGTCTCTCATTGCCTTTGCCAAATGTTTGTCACTCACCTCTTATGATTGTTGTTTGTTTAGCAAATAACATAGAGTTTCTTTTAGTAAGCCTTCTAAAAGCAAAGATAATATCCTAGATTTAATTTATTCTGATGTTTGTGGTCCTATCGAGGTGGAGTCGTTATGTGGCAATAAGTATTTTGTCATATTTATTGATAAGGCATCACAAAATATGTGGGTCTTCTTGTTAAGAACAAAGGATCAGATGTTTTCAGTCATCCAGCAGTTTCATGCTATTGTGGGGAAGTAGACAGGAAAGAAGTTAAAATGTTTGCGCATCGATAATGAAGAGAACACACTTCCATTGAGTTTAGAGATTATTACTCTAAATATGGTATTCAGCATTAGAGGATAGAGTCTGGCACACTGCAGTATAATGGAGTTACAGAGAGGTACAATAGGACAACTGTGGAGAAAGTCAGATGCATGTTGAAGATGACGAAGTTACCTAAGAGCTTTTGGGCTAAAGCTGTTCGCACTGTATGCTACATAATCAACAAGTCTCCTTCAGTTCCTTTGGATTTTGATATTCTAAAGAGGGTTTGCTCCAAAAAAGATATATCATACTCTCATCTGAAGGTGTTCGGTTGCAAGATGTTTACATATATTTTGAAGGAGAGACTGAAGCTTGATGATAGGACGGTTCCTTGCATCTTCCGTAGTTATGAAAAAGATAAGTTCGACTACAAGCTATGGAATCTAGAAAAAAGATGAATTATCAGACAAGCAGATGTGATTTTTCAGGAGGACCAGACTATTGTAAATCTTAGGAGAGCAGAGCAGTCATAGAGTATTGCTAGTGAGATTCCAGATATGACACCCGCTTCGTCTCCAATACAGTTGCATCCTACAGATATAAAGTATGTGCATGATGATGGCGTTGATAATGACGGTCAGATACCAGAGTAGGGAGACAGTGATCGGGATCACAAGCATGAGGCTCCTCAGTAGGGAGCATCACCAGCAGCAGAAGATTACAAAGCCACAACTTAGGAGATCAGCTAGAGAGCATAGACCATCCATAAGATATCCTCTTTCAGAGTATTCTTTACTGACAGAAGAGGGGGAGCTAGAGAGCATTCAGGAGGCACAAACTCATAAAGACATGAACAGATGATTTTAAGCTATGCAGGAAGAGATGGGGCCTCTTCAGAAGAATGATACTTATGAGTTAGCGGATTTTCCGAAGGACAGAAAAGCTTTAAAGAACAAGTGGGTGTTCAAGTTAAATAAGGATGACTACAAAGAGATTCAAAAATACAAAGTCAGATTAGTGGTGAAGGCTTTGGTCAGAAAAGGGATATTGATTTTGATGAGGTTTTTTTTATTGGTTGTGAAGATGATGTCCATTAGAGTTATCTTGTGATTAGCAACTAGTTTGGACCTCAAGATTGAGTAACTTTATGTGAAGACTGCATTTTTCATGGTGATTTAGAGAAGGAGATCTACATGGAGCAGCCGGAGGGTTTTCAAGTGAAGAAAAAAGAACACATGATATGCTGATTGAACAAGAACCTCTATGGTTTGAAGCAGACATCCAAGCGATGGTACAAGAAATTTGACTATTTCATATTGAGTCATGGCTTCCAAAGGACAGTTATAGATTCTTGTATATATTTCAAGAGATTTTCAGATTCTATCTTCATTATCCTTTTGCTTTATGTGGATGATATATTGATCGCTAGTCAGGACAGTCAGATGATCGGTGGGCTGAAGAAGGAGTTATTTAAATTCTTTGACATAAGAATTTGGGCTCGGCACAACGTATTCTTAGTATAGATATTGCTCATGATAAGAAAGCCATGAAGTTGTGATTATCACAGGAGAAATATGTTGAACGGTTGCTTGATAGATTCAACATAAAAGATGCCAAGTCAGTTAGCACTCCTCTTGCAGATCATTTGAAGCTTAGCAGGAAGTTTTGCCCGACTACAGATGAAGAAAACAGTGAGATAGAGAATATTCCTTACTCTTTAGCTGTAGGGAGTTTGATGTATACTATGGTTTGCACTCTGCCATATATAACTCATGCAGTTGGCGTTGTGAGAAGGTTTCTTTCTAATTCAGAGAAAGGTCATCGGGAAGGTGTAAAGTGGATCTTCAAATATTTAAAAAATAGTTCCAGATTGTGTTTGAGTTTTGGAAATTCGAAGGCAGTATTACATGGTTTTTGTAAATGTGGATATGATAGATGATCTCGGTCACAGGAAATCTACCTCATGTTGGGTATTCACTTTTGCAAGGGGAGTCGTATCTTGACAGTCCATATTACAGAAGAGTGTTGCTTTATCTACAACAGAGGCGGAATATATTGCAATTGCAAAAGTCTGTAAGGAGATGATTTGGTTGAGAAGATTTTTGTAGGAATTAGGTTTGTAGCTGGACAATTATCAAGTTTTTATTGATAGTCATAGTACACTTAATTTGAGCAAAAATTCTACATTTCACTCCTGGACAAAATATATTGATGTGAGATATCATTAGCTTAGAGAAGCTGTTGAGAAATAGGAGCTGAAGCTACAGAAAATTCACACAGATAAAAAATCCAATAGATTTCTTAACGAAGACTATTTTTAGAGAGAAGACCGAGTTGTGTCGACGATTGGCCGACATAAACTCTCGGTGATGAGTCATAGATTAACATACCCCTTCGTTGGGTTGGAGGGGGAGAATGTTGGGATCTAGCCTAATATTTTTGGGTGGCCCATTGATTATAGTAAGGCCCATGTTGCATTCTCTTTACAACAAACTGGATGGGAGGTGGACCCCATTAGGACTAGAAAAAGGAATTCATGATTCATTTATATGCACGTGGCATCCATCATCCTCAGATTAGTTTCTTTTCAGGCTACAGTAACCCAAGAATAGTTTGTTGAGGGCTGTGCGAATTTTGAGGAGGGAGAGAGAGAGAGAGAGAGAGAGAGAGAGAGAGAGAGAGAGAGAGAGAGAGAGAGAGAGAGAGAGATGTTGAGATTCCGGATAGCTCGGTTGTCTTATTGTAGTGATTCAAAAGTTGTTGTCTTCAAAATGACGACACCATTGAGGGTACAATATTGATTTCTCTGCGAGAGTTAGAAATTTGTGATGATATAGGTTTTAGAGTTTTGGTGTCATAGAGGTAACACTGTATTTTTCTCTTATGATTTGATCATTAAGTTCGGGTGTAACTTTGAAGGATTGTACTCTCGATTGATAGTGAAATATTGCTCTCTAGATTGCTCGTGGACATAGGCACGATTTGCCAAACCACGTTAAATCTTGATGTTTACTTGCGTGAGGTATTTTCATTGGGGCAGTTATTTGTTTAGTGTTTAATTTCGCAGATTAATCCCTATAAAAATTCTAATAGTTCTGATACTATTTTAAAGTATCTAATTATTTTATCCAAACTTCAAATTTATGATAAGAGTTGAGGTTTATTACTTTATATTCTAATAAATTTAAAGTAACTACACTAATAAACGAACAAAATTGAATCTTAACTTTCTTAGTCCTCAGAAATCAAAATACTGATAGATAAATTGGATCTCTCAAATAATTTTTTTGGATTGGACACTAAACACCTCTCTCATGAGGAGAGTGGGACGAGGAGCATGCTCTATCACCTTCATCCATGTTGGGCCCTGGCGGGCTGCCATCAGAGGCGTTGGCCGCAGAAGAGAGAATCAAAGGGGTGGGGTTTGAGAAAGAAAGAAACATGAGCAGAGAATGTCATCACTCTTAATAGTTTACATCTTTAAATTAAGGGATTAAATTGAAGGGTAAAGTAGACAAACTTAAGAAGTCTTAACTATTATAACAGAGTATCCCACCAAGATTCAATGCACATTAGCTTGACGGGTAGGGGTGTCCAAACAGCCTAGCCCGGTCCAGAAAAACGGGCCCAGGCCGGGCAAAACCGAGGCCTGGACCCGAGCCCAGGGGCACCGGGCTGGGCCTGAGCGGGCTCTAGGCTCCGGGCCGGCCCGTTTTTTTTGGATTTTTTATTTTTTTCTTTAAATTTTTAATAATACATAACTAAAAATTAAACAAAATTTTAATAAAAAATCATATTATTATTTATTAATAATTTGAAATTACATAGATTACAAATACAAAAAATGATAAAAATTAAAATGATATAAATAACTTCTTTATTAATAATCGGTAAATCGTTTACAATTATAAATTTATTTTAGAATTTGTCGCATCACAATAGATGAGTACATCCCAACCAGGTTGGCACATACTCATCTATATCACTATCATTTGTAACTGTTTTTAAAATAATTTATTATAAATATTTAGCTAAGAAATAAACATTATAATTTGATGAATATTGTTTACTCTTTATATCTATCTGCTAGTCTCAACTCTTCAAATTTATCTTCAAAACCAGCCATCCGATCGATGCATTGCGTTCTCTTCTCGTACCTCCACCAATCTTGTAAGCATATGATCACATGTACAGTATACGAATCTAACGATGTCCTGTGGTCATCGATCAAACATCCTGCTATGCTGAAGGTGGGTTCTGAAGCTACCGTGGAAACTTGCACTGTTAGTAAGTCACGAGCCATGATGGAAAGTATAGGATATGAAACTATTTCATATACTTTCCATCATTACAAAATATCTAAACTATTATTTTGACATTTAACTAAAGATGCAGTGAAATATTGATTAATTTCAGAAATCTTCGCTGATGATCCAAGTCCAGATCCACCAGTTAGCTCAACTATCATTGCATACCTATCAAAACTTATACTTTTGCCCCGACTTGAGCTCGTAGAAGCAAAAGTTGTAGATTGATATGTAGCTACACTATATTTAGCTACGTACTCATCATATAATCTTTAAAAATAATTTCTAATAGTATTATGATGAGTAGTAGCAGTTATGGTTTGACCATCATCAGTGTCTATAATCATATTACTATACAAGGAATTTAACAAACTTCGAAGGCTAATATCCTTCAAACACGGATTAATAAGAACCACCAAATCAAAAATAATAGGAATAGGCATAAAATATTTATTAAATTTACTTTCCATTTGACAAATTATATTTTTAAAATAAATATCCATACGATATTTATTAAATTTTTTTGAATATTTAAAACTTGTAAAGCAACTTGTTTGTGTCGGAAATTAGTTTCATTGTAGAATCCATTTACAATCATTTATCGACTTACAATAGATTTGACAGAGTGAGTCTTTTTATAAGACTTCTCACTACAAAAGAAACAAAAAGAAGACTTCCTAGAAACACACGCTGAAACTGTTTATCGACCACTGCGTGCATAAGATCTTTACCTGTGCCGAGACGCGTTAGCCCGTGGACGACCGATTCATAGATCTGGATTGATCATGAAGAAGGTTCATATTTTTGTTTCAACTAGGAAACAAGAACAGAAATGGATATCTCAGCGAGGTGAGATAAGCACTCTTCTCGAAATTATAGCGATGTTTGATCTCAAGGAAATGGGTAAAGGCCTGTAGATCTCTCGAAATCTTCCTCTTTATGCACGAAGTTCGCCAATATCTCGCCTTTCTCTCTAAAATCCGTAGCTCTCTACTCTCAAAATGTCAGCACCTCGCCTCCAAAGTCTAAATCTCATTCGTTCTCGTCCGTCGTGTTTAAGGATAAGAATTCGTGATTTAGGTGTATCTTCAGTTAGTAACGACTTTCCCGTGTTTGAGGATGTTCCCAAGATAGTTAGGAAGCTAGTGGACCGCACGAATCCTGAGAAAACATTAAAAAATGCGTTTAGGGAGTCTCCCTGTGTGAGACACCTTGTGTGTCTCGAGTACGAGACACACTATGGTGTCTCGGAATTCAAGACGTCTCTGACTGTCTCCAATTTTGAGCCTTGTCTTTTTCGTCATTTCGGCGCTTCGTCATTTCACCGTTTCATCGCTTCGTCGTTGTTAGCCTTTTTGTTTTGATGATGTTTTAACAAACAATTTACAACTAATATTGCTTGTCTAGTGTTTGTGTTTTCTTATTTATTCTAGGCAAACAATAAGTTGGAGGTTGGATAGACTAGAGCTTTCATGATCATATCCTTTGAGGATGGAAGAAATATCGGTATGAAGCCATTGCAAATCAAGTTATATTCAAGATCAAGCTTCATCCGCATCCAAGACAAGCATATTGAAGATCATTCAAGCTTGGGTAATTTAGTTTAGGGTTTATATTATGTGTGTTGATACTTTAAGCTCAATATCATATACACACACATTTTATTGGTTTCTATGTATATATATAGTTACATATATATATATACACATTTTGGTTTTTGGTTTTTGGTTTTATCCACAAATAAAGTTTTTACAAATAAATTCCAAAAAATGTTTATACATGTTTATTTTTAATGTGGATAAATGGTTTTTGGTTTAGCGATATAGATATGAATCAAATACACATTTATATGTTTCATATTTATCATTTTGTCAAATGCATATATTATGCAAAACTTCATTTTTGCATAATATTGAATTCTTAGTTTTTATACTTAACAATCATGATATACATCTTTTATTAAGTCTATAAAATCATTTTATAAAGTTTTAAAAGTTTGTTTAAAATATTTTGTCAAAAACATATCTTGTTTAGTTTTCATGTTTTGGATATTTTTACAAAATAAAGAGATTTCTCTTTTGGGAGGTGCAATTTTTGAAAAATACTTTTTGTAACATGTGTATTATCATGTTTACAAGCATTCCCCAAAGTTTTACTTTTTTCTGAATTTATTTGTTATTTTTAAAGGTACTTCAAAAGTCAGATTTACTATTTTAATCAGGCTAATAACTTGTTATCAGTCGACTGATGAAGTTTATCAGTCGACTGATGAACTCATCTGGAAAGTGTAAAAGTTTTTATTTTTGTGACTGATGAACTATCAGTCGACTGATGAGTTTATCAGTCGACTGATGATGTCTTCAGTCGACCGATGAGCTGTGAGCTACCTATAACGGCCAGCTCATCAGTCGACTGATATTGTTCATCAGTCGACTGATATTGTTCATCAGTCGACTGACGGCTCCAACGGCTAGTTTTTTTAGCTTTGTCCTGTTTTGGGTTTTTTGGTCTTTTTGCCTTATTTTTCTTGTGTTTTGGGGTCTCTATAAATACCCCTCATACCTCAGACCTAAAACCAACCAAGAGAGTTTTTAAACAAGTTTAAAGGGTGTTTAAGTTTAGTTTAGTTTTAAGTTTCGGTTTTGTGAAGAAAGTTTCATAATAGTAAGAAGATATTATCCATTCCTTGTTTGATCTTCAACTTCATCTCTCCTACTCTTATTATATAGAGAAGTTTTTCTAAACTCTTATCTAGATTTTTATATTGTTTGATTTTTATTGCCATAAGCTAGAATTTATTTGAGTTTAGATTTATTTTGATTATAGTCTTTGTTCACATACAACCTATTGAGCTTATTGTATTTGCATACATAGTATAATTTGGGGTTGTGAGATTGTGACCTTGAGAGTGAGCTTAATTGAGTTCTCATCTAGTTAGAGAACAAACATTTGTATTTGTGAGCCTTTATTGTGAGATACACTTTGTAATACACTTGTACACCGAGAGGAGCATGTAGTGAGAGACAGGATCATCCCAAGAGGAGTGGCGTCGGTAGTAAAGCCTACGAAGAGGTTGTAAATCCGAACACTTGAGGGAGAAACATGCTAGAGACCAACACTTAGAGGGTGTAGAGTGGGATTGTAAGAGTGTGGATTGTTTCGGTGAGCTAGAAAATTGAGTGTGAGGTGTAAACGTTTTTGGGTGAACGTCGAAAACCCATTATGTAGTGGATTCTCCCCGGGAGTGGGGAGCAGAGACGTAGGTCGGAAGGACCGGACTCCGTGATTATTTTCTTGTGTTTGCGTTTGCCTTGGCGTATTTCTTTTGTGCTTTGTTGTATTTCATATTGCCATTGGTTCATATTATTTCGCCCTTGTTTATATTGCATATCATTGCATATAATTGTTGTATATCATTCTTGCTAGGATATATTTGTTAATTAGTTTTAATTGATATTAAATCAGATTAGATTAGCATAAATCCTATTCACCCCCCTCTAGAGTTCTTTCCTAGTGGCATTATGGTCTAACAGTCGTTTCATCGTTTCACGTGCTTTTCTTAGCATCAGACGATTCTCACTAACTCAGATAACAACGTTCATCATCTCCTCTTTGTTTTGAGCTAAGTTCAAAAAACTATAGCTAATTTTCGACGCCTATAGATACCCCCTCCAAAGTTTTCAGCCTCCTCAATATTTTATCGAGGAGTCTAAAATACTATGGATAAGATAGGTCCTGCTATCAATCTCTTCAGTATTTTATTGAGGATATTACATTGAAGGATCTGTGAGTGGCTTCAATTCTTTAACTTCTTCGGCTTTCATTCTACTCAGTATTTTGTCGAATAGTCTAAAATACTTCTGGTGTTGCATTTATCACTTGACCATCGTCGAAATCTGAAATTGAACTTGATGTTTGACGTTGGAATTAGCTCGTGTTGTTGAGTCGATGTTGAACTAATCATCTTCATTGGGAGTTTATATCTGAACTGAGGTTGGACTCCCGGGGGTAATTTTGGCGTAGAACTTTAGCATGAACCGAATTTTGGCGAAACCGTTGAATCGTTGGCTGGTATTGACTTTCATTGCGGTGTGAATACAATTTATACTCATACGTAAATGGAGTCTACACAGTTTAAGTTCTTAAGGCGTTGGAGCAGGGAGAAGCAGTTTATACTCATATACTCTTTGGAGTTTTGGGGAACAGTTTAACCTCATATACTTGTTGGATATTCAAGGAGATGTAGTTTATACTCGTATACTTATCAAAGTGTGAATACGCACTTCGAATACGTCAAAAATAGGTGAAAATGGGTGAATGCACATACGAAAACATCCGCAGGATCCGTGCTTTGTGCAAGACAGTCTTACGTGTCTCGCACATGTGTGAGACATATGCATGTGCCTCCCCTAATCGTTTCTGCACTTCATGCTCTTTTAGAGAAATTGAAGGAAGTGGGCCTAAGTGCCGAGGCCGCGGAACCCACTGCAGCCACCGAAGGTAAGTCTGATCTTCACTTGTTGTGAATTTTGCTTCCCTTCTTTTGCTTAAAATTTTAACTCTTTTGTAGATGTTATGATGGAGGGATCAGGAGGAAGGCTTTCATGATGCCGACATCGGGGGATTCGATGAACATGCATTCGAACTAATGATGAGATTCTTTAAGGTTGATCATAGGTTGCTCACTGATATGTTATCGGAACAAGCCCACCGCGAGGCTGCAGGACCAACTGTTGAGGTTGGTTCACCTGTAGGTATAGATCTTATCCTGAGATCATCGTTATTCATTTGTTAGTTCATACTTAACCACAAGGGAGTTTTGGTTATAGGTCCAGCCGCTGGAGCTGATACGGATACCATTATAGGAGTATCAGACCAGCCTGAGGCTTCGGGTATTCTAATGTTGGAGAGTGTTGGACCCTAGAAGGGGTTATTAGGGTCAAGAGGCTCTAATATGCAATAAAAATTCAGCACAAGCAAATCACAAAACAGTAAAGCAATTAAAGTAAGAGAAATAGAGTTAGGAGTTCGTTATCCTTGACGCGCGATGTGTTAACGAGGTTCAGCCCTCTGGCCTACGTCCCCGCTCCCCACTCTCGAGGAGAAATCCACTACACACCCGGTTTGGAAGCCGGAACTTCGTCTACACAGCGATCTCCACAGATCTCTCTCACTACACAGTTTGATCTCAATAGATCACACCCTCACAGTAGATCTTACACAAGATCTCACTCACACAGCAGAAGAAAAGATGCAAGAACCTCTCTTTACACAGCACCTATAGCAAAGAGTAGGTTTACTGAAGCTGGGAAGTGAATCACACTTAAAACAGAGAGAAAACAGGATTTGAAAATTTTTCTTAGGAAACAGAAAGCTCTCTCTGGTTTTTGCAAACGTTAGGGCTGAGGAAGAAGAAGCAGCCTGGGGGTTTTTATAAAAGAGTTTATACCAATTAAAAACAAAAACCCAATCTTCCTATTTAGGAAGATAATCCCCTTTACAGAGTCTTAGCTCAGACTGAGCCAAGCACGAAAGAGTGAAAGCACAACAATCGAAAATAAAAGACCGTTTAAAAAGAAATCTCGTGTTGACTGAAGGGAAAATAGTAAGGAATGGCCATGAGAGCGGTCGACCGGACCGGTCGACCGCTTTCTGACATTTTGCAGAAAACAGTTTTTTAACCAACTTTAAATATTTGCAAAATATTTATTTGACCTCTGAAAAATCTGAAACTTTGTAAAATGTTTTTAATACTAAAAACAAACTGTTTAGAAAAGGAATTTTACAGATAGGTCCTCATACTTATGAAAAATAGTATTTTGTAAAAAAACGCTTAAAAGAATCGGATGAAGCTTTTGATTGAATTTGTCGTTCTTGAAATAACGTTGCTTCATCTCTTGGCCTCCTCCTCCTTTGGATATCTTCGTTGTAGCGTATATTCCATCCATCCTCCGTTAATGGCACTAACGAGCTTGACAAATGATTTTACTACATTTACACTCAATAAGCCATTAGTACCGATAATGGTGGTTGTAAGAACATCATCAAAACATAAGGGCTAACAATCTCCCCCTTTTTGATGATGACAACCAACCATTATATAAGAGCAAAAATAAAATAGCTTATAGATAGGTGCTCCCCCTATCTATGAGCTCCCCCTAAATATATGCAACAAATGAGGAGATTTCTCTCCCCCTTTGTCACCATCAAAAATGGGGTAAAGAGAAATGCCAAATGCAAAATGCAACTAATCAAGCAAGCAATGTAGAACTTTCACATAGTGCATAAGCCCAAACCATTTCTTATGCGACAAAAATCATCCTCTCCAAGAGGCTTAGTAAATATATCCGCTAGTTGAGATTTGGTGTCAACAAATACTAGGGATACATCTTGTCTCTCTACATGATCGCGTAAGAAATGATGGCGCACGTCAATATGCTTAGTTCTAGAATGCAAAACCGAATTTTTGGAAATATTTATGGCACTTGTGTTATCACAAAAGATTTTAATATTTTGAAAATTCAAATCATAGTCAACTAAACTTTGTTTCATCCATAAAACTTGAGCACAACATAAGCCGGCGGCAATGTATTCCGCTTCCGTAGTGGACAATGCAACACAATTTTGTTTCTTGGAAGCCCAAGAAACAAGGGAATTTCCTAAGAATTGGCATGTTCCACTAGTACTCTTGCGATCTACCTTACATCCGGCAAAGTCGGCATCACAAAAACCATATAAATCAAAAGTGGTACTTTTTGGATAAAACAAACCAAGGTTAAAAGTTCCATTAACATACTTAATGATTCTTTTAACCGCAATTAAATGAGACGCTTTGGGAGAAGCTTGAAAACGTGCACATGCACATACACTAAACATGATGTCGGGTCTACTAGCGGTGAGATAAAGAAGACTACCTATCATACCTCGGTATAGTTTTTGGTCCACATCTTCACCACTCTCATCCGCATCAAGCTTAACACTAGTACTCATGGGAGTAGGCGCATGCTTAGAATTCTCCAACTTAAATTTCTTCACCAATTCCTTCGCATACTTGCTTTGTGAAATGAAGATCCCATCCTTAGTTTGCTTGACTTGGAGCCCGAGAAAGAATGTAAGCTCTCCCATCATACTCATCTCAAAGTGATCCTGCATAACTTTAGAAAATTCCTTGCACAAGGATTCATTAGTAGCACCAAAAATAATGTCATCCACATATATTTGAACTAAAATGAAATCATTTTTCCTTTTTCTCACAAAAAGTGTGTTATCAATAGATCCTTTTGAAAAACCATTTTCAACAAGAAAACTAGAGAGGCGAGCATACCAAGCCCTAGGAGCTTGTTTCAACCCATATAAGGCTTTTTGTACCCGGTAAACATGATTAGGAAAAGCATGATCTATAAAACCGGGGGGTTGCTCAACATACACTTCCTCTTCTATAAAACCATTTAAGAAAGCACTTTTGACATCCATTTGAAATAGTTTGAAATTTTTAAAACTAGCAAATGCCAAAAACATCCTAATAGATTCCAACCTTGCAACCGGTGCAAAGGTTTCATCATAGTCTATGCCCTCCTCTTGATTGTATCCTTGGGCAACCAAACGTGCTTTATTTCTAGTTACAATGCCATGTTCATCAAGTTTGTTTCTAAAAACCCATTTTGTACCAATTACACTAGCATTGTTAGGTCTAGGAACTAACTTCCAAACTTCATTTCTTTGAAAATTGTTTAATTCTTCATGCATAGCCAAAACCCAAAATTCATCATTCAAAGCATCATTAACCTTTTTAGGTTCTAGTTGAGATAGAAATGCAACATTACCACATTCACTCAAGGCTTTTGAGCGAGTTATAACTCCTTTTGAAGGGCTCCCAATGATTTGTTCCTTTGGATGATTTGATGTGAATTTCCAAGCTTTAGGTGGTTCAACTTGATCTTGAGCGTTTGTGCTATCCACATCCTTTTGAACTTCTATAGAGGGAGTGTCATTGATTTGCAACAAGTCCAATCCTCCCTCAATATCATCATCATCATCTTTCCTAGGCAACACAACTTGAGAGCCAACATTAGTCTCATCAAAAGTAACGTTTATAGACTCTTCAACAACGAGGCTTCGTTTATTGAAGACCCTATAAGCCTTACTTCGAGGTGCATAACCCAAGAAAATACCAACATCAATTTTGGAATCAAATTTATCATGGTGATCTTTTGTATTTAAGATAAAACATTTGCAACCAAAAACACGAAAATAACCAATGAAAGGAGTTTTTCCATGATAAAGTTCATAAGGGGTTTTCTTAAGCCTTGGTCTAATCAAAACACGATTTAAAACATGGCAAGCCGTATTGACGGCTTCCGCCCAAAAGTATTTTGGTAAATCAAAAGAATTTAACATAGTACGTGCCATCTCTTGTATGGTGCGATTTTTCCGTTCAACAACACCATTTTGTTGTGGTGTTCTAGGAGCGGAAAACATATGAGTTATACCATGATGAGCACAAAAATCATAGAAAAATTCATTTTGAAATTCACCACCATGATCACTTCTTATCTTAACAACTTTCAAATCTTTTTCATTTTCAATTCTTTTAACATGATTTGCAAATTCTTCAAAACAATCATTTTTCTTAGCAAGAAATATTGTCCATGTAAAACGAGAAAAATCATCAATAATCACAAAAACATAGTGTTTGCCTCCAAGAGAGGTAACACGCATAGGACCAAATAAATCAAGATGAAGTAATTGCAAAGGTTTAGAAGTTGATACCTCATGAATGGATTTGAAAGAAGATTTCGTTTGTTTACCTTTGGCACAATCCTCACAAATTGTATCTTTTATGAAGTGTAAGTTAGGTAGCCCTTTCACAAGATTCTTCTTAGACAATTTTGATATTAACTCCATATTTGCATGTCCAAGTCTCTTGTGCCAAATCCAAGGGTTTTCATCAATAGCCGCAAGACACTTCACATCTTGATTAACTAACTCATTCATCTCAAAAATATAAACATTAGACTTGCGATTTGCAATAAAAACAATATTTCCATCCATACTAATGATGCATTTATCCGGTTTAAAGGAAATATCAAAACCTTTATCACTTAATTGGCTAATGCTAAGAAGATTATGATTCAAACCACTTACTAAATAAACATCTTCAATTGTGGGTGAGGGTTTCTTACCAATAGACCCGATACCAATGATTTTACCTTTCTCACCACCACCGAAGGAGACATTGCCTCCTTCAATCCTTGATAGGGTTGCAAATAACTCTTTGTTGCCCGTCATATGATGTGAGCAACCACTATCAAGGTACCACATCTCCTTACGTCGTTGCCGTGACGTTCCCTACAAAAGAAGAAGATGAAGGTGTAGTAGCTTTAGGTACCCATGTCTTGGGTCCTTGGTGGTTAGTAGTGTTGGTACCTTTGGGTACCCATATCAAACCATAAAAATCTTCATTGTCTTTAATTCTACAATGAGTAGAAATGTGTCCATGTCTCATACAATAGGTGCATACAAAATTTCTTTTGTATGTACGAATGTTGGAACTATGAAACCTATTTCTACCATGGTGATTGTAGTTGTCATAAGCATGAGTGGGTCTAGTTCTACAACCCTCAATTTCTAATTTTTCAATCTTTGATCTTAATTGCTTGTTCTCGAAATCGAGATCTCCTAGCAATTCATCTTTTAGAGCAAGAGAGGTTGTTAGTTGCTCTAGCTTAATATCACAAGAGGTATGCAATTTTTTGAAAGAAGAGTATTCTTTAGACATTCTTTTAAATTCAAAGTTCAACTCTTCTAATGCCATAGCTATGTCACATTGCATATAGAAAGATTCACTTTCGGCCTCGGATATTACCTCTTGTTCATTTGCCATGAAACAAACATTTGGGTCATGAAGAGCAAATTTGGCTCCTTCTTCATCACTATCCGAGTCACTTGGTTCGGATTCTTCCCATCCGGCATACATAGCCTTCTTCTTCTTGTACTTCATGTACTTTTCTTTGAGCTTGGGGCAATCCTTAGCGATGTGACCCGGTTCGTTGCATTCAAAGCATTTTCCTACACGAGATGAAAACTTGTTGTTAGATCGGGGATTAAATTTTTTGTTCATTTTGATAAGTCTAGAGATTCTTCTAGAGAGATGAGCCACTTCTCTAGAAAAATCAACTTCACTCTCCGACGACGAAGATGAGTTGTCACTAGCTCCCTTGAGAGCTATGGTCTTCAATTTTGGTGACGGCTCCTCAACTTCGCGTGATGACACTTCCTCCTTTTCCTTCCCCTTGAGCTTCTTCTCATGCACTTTGAGCTTTCCGATGAGGCTATCAAGAGCTAAGGTAGTAAGGTCATGAGCTTCCTCAATGGCCGTAGCTTTGGGCTCCCATGCCGGAGTTAAGGAGCGAAGTATCTTGTAGTTCATCTCTTGAATGGATAGTTGCTTATCTAGACCATGTAATTCATTGATGATATTAGTAAAACGAGAAAACATAGCATCAATGGATTCATTTGGAAGCATTTTAAATAGCTCATAATCATGCATAAGCCCACTAATTTTAGATTCCTTAACTTGGGGGGTTCCTTCATGTGTGACACATAATTTTACCCAAATTTCGTATGCGGTTGCACACGTGGAAACTCTATTATATTCATTAGGGGAAAGACCACAAATTAAGGCGTTCATAGCCTTAGCGTTGAGATTAGCTAGGTGCCTTTCTCCATCGGTCATGTTCCCGACTTTGGACTTTTCCTCATATTTCTCTTCTATGAGCTCTAGAATGTCAAGGTCTATGCAACGAAGGTAAATTCTCATTCTAGCCTTCCAATAGGCGAAATTTGTCCCGGTAAAGAGAGGTGGTCTAGTTGTGGATTGTCCTTCTAACATATGCATATTCAAAGAGGCCTCCATTAGATCTTTTCTCTAAGGTTGTTAAACCAAAAACTGATATAGAGACCAAGCTCTGATACCAATTGAAGGACCCTAGAGGGGGGGTGATTAGGGTCAAGAGGCTCTAATATGCAATTAAAATTCAGTACAAACAAACCACAGTAACAGAAGTGCAATAATAAAGAAAGAGATAAAGTTAGGAATCGTTATCCTTGACGCGCGATGTGTTAACGAGGTTCGGCCCGCTGACCTACGTCCCCGCTCCCCACTCTCGAGGAGAAATCCACTAACACATCCGGTTTGGAAGCCGGAACTTCGTCTACACAATGATCCCACAAGATCTCTCTCTCACTACACAGTTGATCTCACAGATCACACTCCCTCACAGTCGATCTACACAAGATCTCACTCACAGCAGCAGAAGATAAATGCAAGACACTCTCTTTACACAAGCCCCTATAGCAAAGAGAAGAGTACTGAAGCTGGGAAGTGAAACACACACAAGAACTCAGAAGAACAAGTTTGATTTGAAAATTTTCTCAGGAAGAAACAGAGCTCTCTGGTTCTCTTTCAAACGTTAGGGCTTAGGGAAGAAGAAGCAGGCTTGGGGGTTTTTATAAAAGAGTTTAAATCAATAAAAACAAAAACCCAATCTTCCTATTTAGGAAGATAATCTACTTTGCAGGTTGTGACCTCAGACTGTGCCAATCACTAATAAGTGAAAGCACAGGAGTCGAGGCGAGAAACGACCGTTTAAAAAAATCGCGGCTGACCAAATCGGTTGACCGAAGAAATAATCGGTCGACCGAAAATACCGTCGGTCGACCGACCGAAAAATTCGGTCGACCGCGGGCAGCTAAAGAAATTTGGAAAAACAAGCAGAGCCTCGTCGGTGCGATTAGAAGATTGAAAATTCGGTCGACCGTATCGGTCGACCGACGACAATCTGGAAAGATACTAAGGGATGGCCATAGGATCGGTCGACCGATTTCTGATATTTTCCAGAAAACAGATTTTTGACCAACTTGAAATATTTGCAAAATATTCATTTGACCTCTGAAAATTCTGAAACTTTGTAAAATGTTTTTAATACTAAAAACAAACTGTTTGGAAAAAGAATTTTGCAGATAGGTACTCATACTTGTGAAAAATAGTATTTTGTGAAAAACGCTTAAAAGCACAAGTTTAAAAACGTGTGTGTGATTCCCAATAGCTTCAAGTAAACTCAGTAACTCTTTGCCTACATTCTAGCACTAGAGAGAAAAACAAAAGAAAGCTAATATCCTCATATAGAGAGCAATATACTTGAGCTTTGATATAGCTTGAATCGGATGAAGCTTTTATATGACTTTGTTGTTCTTGAAATAACGTTGCTTCATCTTTTTGGCCTCCTCCTCCTTTAGATGTCTTCGTTTTAGCGTATATTCCATCCATCCTCCGTTAATGGCACTAACGAGCTTGACAAATGATTTTACTACATTTACACTCAATAAGCCATTAGTACCGATAATGGTGGTTGTAAGAACATCATCAAAACATAAGGGCTAACAATCTCCCCCTTTTTGATGATGACAACCAACCATTATATAAGAGCAAAAATAAAATAGCTTATAGATAGGTGCTCCCCCTATCTATGAGCTCCCCCTAAATATATGCAACAAATGAGGAGATTTCTCTCCCCCTTTGTCACCATCAAAAATGGGGAAAGAAATGCAAAATGCAAGATGCAACTAAACAAGCAAGCAATGTAGAACTTTCACATAGTGCATAAGCCCAAACCATTTCTTATGCGACAAAAATCATCCTCTCCAAGAGGCTTAGTAAATATATCCGCTAGTTGAGATTTTGTGTCAACAAACACTAGGGATACATCTTGTCGCTCTACATGATCGCGTAAGAAATGATGGCGTACATCAATATGTTTAGTTCTAGAATGCAAAACCGAATTTTTGGAAATATTTATGGCACTTGTGTTATCACAAAAGATTTTAATATTTTGAAAATTCAAATCATAGTCAACTAAACTTTGTTTCATCCATAAAACTTGAGCACAACATAAGCCGGCGGCAATGTATTCCGCTTCCGTAGTGGACAATGCAACACAATTTTGTTTCTTGGAAGCCCAAGAAACAAGGGAATTTCCTAAGAATTGGCATGTTCCACTAGTACTCTTGCGATCTACCTTACATCCGGCAAAGTCGGCATCACAAAAACCATATAAATCAAAAGAGGTGCTTTTTGGATAAAATAAGCCAAGGTTAAAAGTTCCATTAACATACTTAATGATTCTTTTAACCGCAATTAAATGAGACGCTTTTGGAGATGCTTGAAAACGTGCACATGCACACACACTAAACATGATGTCGGGTCTACTAGCGGTGAGATAAAGAAGACTACCTATCATACCTCGGTATAGTTTTTGGTCCACATCTTCACCACTCTCATCCGCATCAAGCTTAACACTAGTACTCATGGGAGTAGGCGCATGCTTAGAATTCTCCAACTTGAATTTCTTCACCAATTCCTTCGCATACTTGCTTTGTGAAATGAAGATCCCATCCTTTGTTTGCTTGACTTGGAGCCCGAGAAAGAATGTAAGCTCTCCCATCATACTCATCTCAAAGTGATCCTGCATTACTTTAGAAAATTCCTTGCACAAGGATTCATTAGTAGCACCGAAAATGATGTCATCCACATATATTTGAACTAAAATGAAATCATTTTTCCTTTTTCTCACAAAAAGTGTGTTATCAATTGTTTCTTTTGAAAAACCATTTTTAATAAGAAAACTAGAGAGGCGAGCATACCAAGCTCTAGGAGCTTGTTTCAACCCATATAAAGCTTTTTGAACCCGGTAAACATGAATAGGAAAAGCATGATCTATAAAACCGAGGGGTTGCTCAACATACACTTCCTCTTCTATAAAACCATTTAAGAAGTAATTCTAGTTTTGGTCCTAACTGTAGGAATGTTTGACCAAGTGGGGGTTTGAGATGACCCTAACTATAGGAAGGTTTGATCGCTCGATGTGGGTGGGCCTCTCATTTATCGAAAGGAAATTCCGATTTTGGTCCTAACTATAGGAATGTTTGACCAAGTGGGGTTTGAGACGACCCTAACTATAAGAATGTTTGATCACTCGATGTGGGTGGACCTCTCATTCATAGAAGAAATCGAGAGGGGAAATTTGGCTTTGGTCCTAACTATAGGAAGGTTTGACCATCCCATTTGAAAATGGGTCTCTTGTTCATGGAAGGAATCGAGAGGGGATTTTGGCTTTGGTCCTAACTGTAGGAAGGTTTGACCATCCAATTTAAAAATGGACCTCTCGTTCATGGAATAAATCAAGAGGGAATTTTGGCTTTTTTGGTTCTAACTGTAGGAAGCTTTGGTCCTAACTATAGGAAGGTTTGACCATCCGATTTGAAAGTGGACCTCTCGTTCATGGAAGGAATTGAGAGGGGATTTTGGCTTTGGTCCTAACTGTATAAAGATTTGACCAAAAAACAGGAGACTAGAGGTACAAATAACAGTGGGAGTGTTAATTTGTACAAATAACTTTGTCAACATAGTGGGAGTTTTCGATGTCAAGTCACAATGACTTAACATGAAAGGGGTTTGATAATCGCCATGGATCAGCAAGTTAAAATTTTAAGTACCATGTCAGGGTCTTAACAATAGGAATGTTAAGTGCTTAGACATAGTGGGAGGTCAGATGGGTTTAACCATGAAGAATTTTGGTGGACCCACCGTTAATTGATTTGGTCAGTGAGGGATTTTATGATGGAAGATTGTAAATTATCAAACCCAAGTGGGAGTTTTATGAGGGAAGATTGATCAAACAAAGTGATTGAATCTCGTCTCAACAAAAAATCACGGGGGAGGTTGATGAAATTAATCCTAACGATTGAAACCAACCAAGGATTGTGAATGAAGGAAAGAAGGTATTTTGTTATATTTCGCTTCACAAAAGAATCCTGGTTATCAGGAAGATGCAGATAACCAAGGAGGGTTTCGGCTGTTAGCCCTTATGTTTTGATGATGTTTTACAACCACCATTATCGGTACTAATGGCTTATTGAGTGCAAATGTAGTAAATTCTTTTATCAAGCTCGTTAGTGCCATTAATGGAGGATGGATGGAATATATGCTACAACGATGATATCCAAAGGAGGAGGAGGCCAAGAGATGAAGCAACGTTATTTCAAGAACGACAAATTCGAATAAAAGCTTCATCTGATTCAAGCTATATCAAAGCTCAAGTATTGCTCTCTATATGAGGATATTAGCTTTCTTTTGTTTTTCTCTCTAGTGCTAGAATGTAGGCAAAGAGTTACTGAGTTTACTTGAAGCTATTGGGAATCACACACACGTTTTCATACTTGTGTTTTTAAGCGTTTTTCACAAAATACTATTTTTCACAAGTATGAGGACCTATCTGCAAAATTCCTTTTCCAAGCAGTTTGTTTTTAGTATTAAAAACTTTTTATAAAGTTTTAGAATTTTCAGAGGTCAAATAAATATTTTGCAAATATTTCAAGTTGAGTCAAAATCTGTTTTCTGCAATATATCAGAAAGCGGTCGACCGGTCCGGTCGACCGCTCTCATGGTCATTCCTTACTATTTTCCAGAGAGGTCATCGGTCGACCGGTACGGTCGACCGAAATCTCAACTTTCAAATCGGTCGACCGCGCCGGTCGACCGACGGTGTCTCTGCTTGATTTCCAAGTTTTCTAGGTTGTTAGCGGTCGACTGAAATTTTCGGTCGGTCGACCGAAGCATTTTTTCGGTCGACCGAAATTCCCTTCGGTCAACCGATTTGTGTCTTTGGTCAGCCGCGACTTTTTTAAACGATCGGTTTTTGCCTCGTTCGCTGTGCTTTCACTTATTAGTGTTTGGCACAGTCTGAGCTGAGAGTCTGAAAAGAAGATTATCTTCCTAAATAGGAAGATTGGGTTTTTGTTTTTAATTGGTTTAAACTCTTTTATAAAAGTTGAGATCAAACTGTGTAGTGAGAGAGATCGTGTGGGATCGCTGTGTAGACGAAGTTCCGGCTTCCAAACCGGGTGTGTAGTGGATTTCTCCTCGAGAGTGGAGAGCGGGGACGTAGGCCAGAGGGCCGAACCTCGTTAACACATCGCGCGTCAAGGATAACGAACTCCTAACCCTATCTCTCTTACTTTAATTGCTTTACTGTTTTGTGGTTTTCTTGTGTTTGATTTTTATTACATATTAGAGCCTCTTGACCCTAATCACCCCCCCTCTAGGGTCTAACAATTGGTATCAGAGCTTGGTCTAGTGCTTTCAGAGACTGGTCTCGGCAATGGAGCAACCGATTCCTAAACCTCTTCATGAAGTTATTGATTGACTCCGTTTTCTTCTGCTTCTCAGCGAGCAGAGTGGCCATCAACACTTTCGTGTCGTTGTCGAAGAAACGGGCCAAGAAAAGCTTTTCCACATTAGCCTATGTTTTGATAGAGCCTGGTTCCAGCTTTCAGAACCATTAACATGTCCGATGATGAAAGGCACATTGCCAATCTCAATGCTAAGGCCATGAACGCCTTAATCTGTGGTCTTTCCCCCAATGAATGCAATAGAGTTTCCACGTGTGCAACCGCATACGAAATTTGGGTAAAGTTATGTATAACACATGAAGGAACCCCCCAAGTTAAGGAATCTAAGATTAGTGGGCTTATGCATGATTATGAACTATTCAAAATGCTTCCTAATGAATCCATTGATGCTATGTTTTCCCGTTTTACTAATATCATCAATGAATTACATGGTCTAGATAAGCAATTATCCATTCAAGAGATGAACTACAAGATACTTCGCTCCTTGACCCCGGCATGGGAGCCCAAAGCTACGGCAATTGAGGAAGCTCATGACCTCACTAACTTAGCTCTTGATAGTCTCATCGGAAAGCTCAAAGTGCATGAGAAGAAGCTCAAGGGGAAGGAGAAGGAGGAAGTGCCATCACGAGAAGTTGAGGAGCCGTCACCAAAGTTGAAGACCATAGCTCTCAAAGGAGCTAGTGACAACTCATCTTCGTCATCGGATAGTGAAGTCGATTTTTCTAGAGAAGTGGCTCATCTCTCTAGAAGAATCTCTAGACTCATAAAGATGAACAAAAAATTTAACCCCCGATCTAACAACAAGTTTTCCTCTCGTGTAGGTAAAATTTTGAATGTAATAAACCGGGTCACATCGCTAAGGATTGCCCCAAGCTCAAAGAAAAGTACATGAAGTACAAGAAGAAGAAGGCTATGTATGCCGGATGGGAAGAATCCGAACCAAGTGACTCGGATAGTGATGAAGAAGGAGCCAAACTTGCTCTTCATGACCCAAATGTTTGTTTCATGGCAAATGAACATGAGGTAATATCCGAGGCCGAAAGTGAATCTTTCTATATGCAATGTGACATAGCTATGGCTTTAGAAGAGTTGA
The DNA here is from genome assembly GCF_001876935.1 of Asparagus officinalis. Lineage (NCBI taxonomy): Eukaryota > Viridiplantae > Streptophyta > Magnoliopsida > Asparagales > Asparagaceae > Asparagus > Asparagus officinalis. The sequence goes on along the minus strand of NW_017972436.1, from coordinate 32,472 downwards.
ACTTTGAATTTAAAAGAATGTCTAAAGAATACTCTTCTTTTAAAAAATTGCATGCCTCTTGTGATATTAAGCTAGAACAACTAACAACCTCTCTTGCTCTTAAAGATGAATTGCTAGGAGATCTCGATTTCGAGAATAAGCAATTAAGATCAAAGATTGAAAGATTAGAAATTGAGGGTTGTAGGACTAGACCCACTCATGTTTTTGCTAATTATCATCATGGTAGAAATAGGTTTTATGGCTCTCACTCTCATGCATACAAAAGAAATTTTGTGTGCACATATTGTATGAGACATGGACATATTTCTACTCATTGTAGAATCAAAGACAATGAAGATTTTTATGGTTTGATATGGGTACCCAAAGGTACCAAGACTACTAACCACCAAGGACCCAAGACATGGGTACCTAAAGCTACTACACCTTCATCTTCTTCTTTTGTAGGGAACGTCACGGCAACGACGTAAGGAGATGTGGTACCTTGATAGTGGTTGCTCACATCATATGACGGGCAACAAAGAGTTATTTGCAACCCTATCAAGGATTGAAGGAGGCAATGTCTCCTTCGGTGGTGGTGAGAAAGGTAAAATCATTGGTATCGGTTCTATTGGTAAGAAACCCTCACCCATTATAGAAGATGTTTATTTAGTAAATGGTTTGAATCATAATCTTCTTAGCATTAGCCAATTAAGTGATAAAGGTTTTGATATTTCTTTTAAACCGGATAAATGCATCATTAGTATGGATGGAAAAATTGTTTTTATTGCAAATCGCAAGTCTAATGTTTACATTTTTGAGATGAATGAGTTAGTGAATCAAGATGTAAAGTGTCTTGCGGCAATTGATGAAAATCCTTGGATTTGGCACAAGAGACTTGGACATGCAAATATGGAGTTAATATCAAAATTGTCTAAGAAGAATCTTGTGAAAGGGCTACCTAGCTTGCACTTCATAAAAGATACAATTTGTGAGGATTGTGCCAAAGGTAAACAAACAAAATCTTCTTTCAAATCCATCCATGAGGTATCGACTTCTAAACCCTTGCAATTACTTCATCTTGATTTATTTGGTCCTATGCGTGTTACCTCTCTTGGAGGCAAACACTATGTTTTTGTGATTATTGATGATTTTTCTCGTTTTACATGGACAATATTTCTTGCTAAGAAAAATGATTGTTTTGAAGAATTTGCTAATCATGTTAAAAGAATTGAAAATGAAAAGGATTTGAAAGTTGTTAAAATAAGAAGTGATCATGGTGGTGAATTTCAAAATGAATTTTTCTATGATTTTTGTGCTCATCATGGTATAACTCATATGTTTTCCGCTCCTAGAACACCACAACAAAATGGTGTTGTTGAACGGAAAAATCGTACCATACAAGAGATGGCACGCACTATGTTAAACTCATTTGATTTACCAAAATATTTTTGGGCGGAAGCCGTCAATACGGCTTGCCATGTTTTAAATCGTGTTTTGATTAGACCAAAGCTTAAGAAAACTCCTTATGAACTTTATTATGGAAAAACTCCTTTCATTGGTTATTTTCGTGTCTTTGGTTGCAAATGCTTTATTTTAAATACAAAAGATCACCATGATAAATTTGATTCCAAAATTGATGTTGGTATTTTCTTGGGTTATGCACCTCGAAGTAAGGCTTATAGGGTCTTCAATAAACGAAGCCTCGTTGTTGAAGAGTCTATAAACGTTACTTTTGATGAGACTAATGTTGGCTCTCAAGTTGTGTTGCCTAGGAAAGATGATGATGATGATATTGAGGGAGGATTGGACTTGTTGCAAATCAATGACACTCCCTCTATAGAAGTTCAAAAGGATGTGGATAGCACAAACGCTCAAGATCAAGTTGAACCACCTAAAGCTTGGAAATTCACATCAAACCATCCAAAGGAACAAATCATTGGGAGCCCTTCAAAAGGAGTTATAACTCGCTCAAAAGCCTTGAGTGAATGTGGTAATGTTGCTCATTGGGAGTCCTTCAAAAGGAGTTATTACTCGCTCAAAAGCCTTGAGTGAGTATGGTAATGTTGTATTTCTATCTCAACTAGAACCTAAAAAGGTTAATGATGCTTTGAATGATGAATTTTGGGTTTTGGCTATGCATGAAGAATTAAACAATTTTCAAAGAAATGAAGTTTGGAAGTTAGTTCCTAGACCTAACAATGCTAGTGTTATTGGTACAAAATGGGTTTTTAGAAACAAACTTGATGAACATGGCATTGTAACTAGAAATAAAGCACGTTTGGTTGCCCAAGGATACATTGTTACTAGAAATAAAGCTCGTTTGGTTGCCCAAGGATACAATCAAGATGAGGGCATAGACTATGATGAAACCTTTGCACCGGTTGCAAGGTTGGAATCTATTAGGATGTTTTTGGCATTTGCTAGTTTTAAAAATTTCAAACTATTTCAAATGGATGTCAAAAGTGCTTTCTTAAATGGTTTTATAGAAGAGGAAGTGTATGTTGAGCAACCCCCCGGTTTTATAGATCATGCTTTTCCTAATCATGTTTACCGGGTACAAAAAGCCTTATATGGGTTGAAACAAGCTCCTAGGGCTTGGTATGCTCGCCTCTCTAGTTTTCTTATTGAAAATGGTTTTTCAAAAGGAACAATTGATAACACTCTTTTTGTGAGAAAAAGGAAAAATGATTTCATTTTAGTTCAAATATATGTGGATGACATTATTTTCGGTGCTACTAATGAATCCTTATGCAAGGAATTTAATAAAGTTATGCAGGATCACTTTGAGATGAGTATGATGGGAGAACTTACTTTCTTTCTCGGGCTCCAAGTCAAGCAAACTAAGGATGGGATCTTCATTTCACAAAGCAAGTATGCGAAGGAATTGGTTAAGAAATTCAATTTGGAGAATTCCAAGCATGTGCCTACTCCTATGAGTACTAGTGTTAAGCTTGATGCGGATGAGAGTGGTGAAGATGTGGACCAAAAACTATACCGAGGTATGATAGGTAGTCTTCTTTATCTCACCGCTAGTAGACCCGACATCATGTTTAGTGTATGTGCATGTGCACGTTTTCAAGCTTCTCCAAAAGCATCTCATTTAATTGCGGTTAAAAGGATCATTAAGTATGTTAATGGAACTTTTAACCTTGGTTTGTTTTATCCAAAAAGTACCACTTTTGATTTATATGGATTTTGTGATGCCGACTTTGCCGGATGTAAGGTAGATCGCAAGAGTACTAGTGGAACATGCCAATTCTTAGGAAATTCCCTTGTTTCTTGGGCTTCCAAGAAACAAAATTGTGTTGCATTGTCCACTACGGAAGCGGAATACATTGCCGCCGGCTTATGTTGTGCTCAAGTTTTATGGATGAAACAAAGTTTAGTTGACTATGATTTGAATTTTCAAAATATTAAAATCTTTTGTGATAACACAAGTGCCATAAATATTTCAAAAAATTCGGTTTTGCATTCTAGAACCAAACATATTGATGTACGCCATCATTTCCTACGCGATCATGTAGAGAAACTAAATGTATCCCTAGTATTTGTTGACACAAAATCTCAACTAGCGGATATATTTACTAAGCCTCTTGGAGAGGATGATTTTTGTCGCATAAGAAATGGTTTGGGCCTATGCACTATGTGAGCGTTCTACATTGTGTGCTTGTTTAGTTGTCGTTTATATTTCTTTTTACCCCATTTTTTTTCATCATCAAAAAGGGGGAGATTGTTAGCCCTTAATGTTTTGATGATGTTTTACAACCACCATTATCGGTACTAATGGCTTATTGAGTGCAAATGTAGTAAATTCTTTTATCAAGCTCGTTAGTGCCATTAATGGAGGATGGATGGAATATATGCTACAACGATGATATCCAAAGGAGGAGGAGGCCAAGAGATGAAGCAACGTTATTTCAAGAACGACAAATTCGAATAAAAGCTTCATCCGATTCAAGCTATATCAAAGCTCAAGTATTGCTCTCTATATGAGGATATTAGCTTTCTTTTGTTTTTCTCTCTAGTACTAGAATGCAGGCAAAGAGTTACTAAGTTTACTTGAAGCTATTGGGAATCACACACACGTTTTCATACTTGTGTTTTTAAGCGTTTTTCACAAAATACTATTTTTCACAAGTATGAGGACCTATCTGTAAAATTCCTTTTCCAAGCAGTTTGTTTTTAGTATTAAAAACTTTTTACAAAGTTTCAGAATTTTCAGAGGTCAAATAAATATTTTGCAAATATTTCAAGTTGAGTCAAAATCTGTTTTCTGCAATATATCAGAAAGCGGTCGACCGGTCCGGTCGACCGCTCCTATGATCTTTCGTCAGAAGTTTCCAGAGAGTTCATCGGTCGACCGGCGCGGTCGACCGAAAGCTCAAATCTTTGGTCGGTCGACCGTGCCGGTCGACCGATAAAGTCTCTGCTCGTTTTCTAATTTTTCAAAGTGGCTAGCGGTCGACCGGATTTTTCGGTCGGTCGACCGGATTTTTCGGTCGGTCGACCGGATTTTTCGGTCGGTCGACCGACGTTGTTTTTCGGTCGACCGAACGTTTACTTCGGGCGACCAAATTTCTCTTCGGTCAGCCGCGACTTTTTCAAACGGTCATTTTCCTAGTAAACTGCGCTTACACTTAACTGTGTTTGGCACAGTCTGAGATAAGGGTCTGTAAAGGAGATTATTATCCTATTTGGGAAGATTGGGTTTTGTTTTAAATTGATTTAATCTCTTCTATAAAAACCCCAGTCTTCTTCTTCCTCAACCTAACGTTTGCAAAAACCAGAGAGTCTGCTGTTTCCTGAGAAAAATTTTCAAAGTCTGGTTTCTGTGTTTTCTCTCTGTTTTTAAGTGTGATTCACTTCCCAGCTTCAGTACTTTTTCTCTTTGCTATAGGGGCTATGTAAAGAGAGAGTCTTGCATCTTTTCTTCTGCTGTTTGAGTGAGATCTTGTGTAGATCAACTGTGAGGGAGTGTGATCTGTTGAGATCAAACTGTGTAGTGAGAGAGATCGTGTGGGATCGCTGTGTAGACGAAGTTCCGGCTTCCAAACCGGGTGTGTAGTGGATTTCTCCTCGAGAGTGGGGAGCAGGGACGTAGGCCAGAGGGCCGAACCTCGTTAACACATCGCGCGTCAAGGATAACGAACTCCTAACCCTATCTCTCTTACTTTAATTGCTTTACTGTTTTGTGGTTTGCTTGTGTTTGATTTTTATTGCATATTAGAGCCTCTTGACCCTAATCACCCCCCCTCTAGGGTCCAACATCGGCAACTTGTTCCAAAGTGGATTGAGGCAGATGAGAAGTGCTTCATCCTTGAAGGAATTTAAAGTCACTGTGGAAGGGTTTTGATCATCTTGGTAATGATTAAATCGCCACAGTGGGTAATCTTAATCATTTTTATAATGATTAAGAATGAATTATTCAGATTGTTGGTTTTCATCTTGAATAATCTTTTGATCTTGGGTTATCCTTAAGAATACCATGCGTAGTATTATCTAGGAACTTCCCGTTAGGAGTAACACTGTACAACAACTTAAGTTGCACGTGTCAAATAGGTTATACTGAATGTACTAGGAATAGTATTTCTTCAGGAACTTCTCATTTATTAGCATCATGATTTTGTCACCATCTTGGGTGATCAGACAATATGCACCGTTTGAGTTGATTGTCTCCACTACAAATGGTCCTTCCCATTTGGACTGAAACTTGCCTTTCTTTTTAGAATTGAGTATCATTGGTCGCCGAACGACAAGAACCAAGTCTTCTTCCTTAAAGCTCCATTCTTGGACTTTTTTGTCAAATGCTCTGGAGATTCTGGCTAGGTAAAACTTAATTTGTTGCTGAGCTTCCAAGCGTTTCTTATCTAACATCTCTAGTTCTTCGAGATGTTTCTGATGTTGTTCCTCTGTTGTCATTCCTGTTGCAAGATCAATGCGGAGGGATAGAATTTGGATTTCTAAGAGAAGGACAACTTCACATCCGTACACCAAGGAATATGAAGTTGCTCCAGTGGGCGTGCAGACTGTGGTACGATATGCCTAGAGAGCTTCGCCAAGTTTATCATCCCAATCTCACTTGTTTGTTCTTATGAGCTTCGATAGGATCTTGATGATGGTCTTGTTGAAGGTCTCAGCCAGACCATTTGTGGTGGGATTATAGGCCGTCAATGAGACATTTTGAATTCTGAACTTTCCACAAAAGGCGTTGCTGACAAACTGAGGGCGGTTGTCGTGCACGATTCGCCTTGGAACACCGTATCAGTAGATAATATGGTGTTTGGTAAACTTGACGACATCATTCATCTTTACTTCTTTAAGCGGAATTGTTTCAACCCACTTAGAGAAGTAGTCGGTTATTTCCAAAATGAAGCGGTCACCTTTGGCCAACGGAGGGAAAATAGGACTAACAATGTCCATTTCCCATGTCTCGAATGGCCATGATGTTGGCGAAGGATATAAATGCTTCGGGGGTTGATGCATGTAATTAGTATTTATTTGACATGCGTGACACCATCAGGCATACGCGACTGCGTCTTTGACCATGGTTGGCCAATAATATCCCATTCTCTTAAGACGGTCACATAATTTAAGACCATATTTATATGCTTCGCAGGTTCCATTATGTGCTTCTTTGAGAGCCTCCTCTACTTCTTTGGTCGAAAGACATCGGAGTAGCAAGTCATCATACGCACAGCGATAAAGCATTGAGTCATTGCGTTATAGTAGAATCTCAATGCTCTTCGTCGGATCGAGTCTCTTTATTTTATGTCTTCCGGTAATATACCATACAAGACATAATCAATAATGGGGAAACAATAATCTCGAGGTTTGAGTTTGACTCTGGTCGCGTGCACCTCTTTGATGTCCAAGGCACAGTCCGGTATGAAGAGTTGGTGAGTTCTCATAGTGATCAACTGTTCTATCTTGGGAGGCTACGCCAGAGATACTGCTAATGTCGCTAGTACATCTGCGTAAGCATTTTGCAGGCGCGGGATATACTCGATGAAGAATTCTTCAAATGAGTCTGGCATCTCGATGGCCGCCTTATGGTACTAGATCAGATCTAGGTTCCTGGCTTCATATTCTCCTCGAACTTGGTTGATTATCAGTTAAGAATTACCAAAAGCTTTAAGATACTCGGCCCCTAGCTCTTTGGCGAAACTGAGTCCAATGAGTAGTGTGTTGTATTTAGACACGTTGTTGGAACATGACTTAATCAGTGAATAGGCTCGAGGCATCACGTGTTTCTACAAGGAAACTAAGACAACTCCAACTCCTGAAGAGATTTTGGAACATCCGGGAGTGCTCGCCACCTTAGATGCTCGGGAAGCACCATCGAAGTATAATTGCCACACCTGTTGATGAGAGATAGTATTGACTTCATGGGTTTTATCTGACAAATCTTCATATAATTCGTCCGCATCTTTCATAGGGTTTACCACCAGAAGATCAAAAATAGCATGTCCTTTAACCGACTTCTCTTGTTTAAAGTGAAGGTCGTATTGGGACAGAAGTAATGCCTATCTCGCCAACTATCAATTCATGGAAGTCGGCTGCATCATGAACACCTGGATTGAGTTGACATTAGAAATGATGTAGATCGTCTGTCCAACCAGGTAGTGTCGCAATTTTTGAGTTGCGAACACCAGAGCAAGGCATTCCTTCTCGATCATCGAATATCAAGATTCAACACCTACCAGAGTTCGGCTCAGATAGTATACTACCTGTTCGTGGCCGTTGTTATCGTCTTGCGCAACAGAGCACTTAACGAGTGGTTCGTTGCCTTGACATAGATTAGAAACGGTTTTCCTGACTTCGGTGCAATGAGAACAGGGAGATTTGACAGATATGCCTTGATATCTTCGAATGCCTTTTGACAAGCATCATCCCAAATAAAAGATACGCCCTTCTTTGTGAGCTTGAAAAATGGTTGGCACTTTACAAAGAGATTCGAGATGAATCAATGGATGTAAGCCAAACGCCCTTGCAATCCTCTGAGTTCTTTGAGATTTCTCGGGGGTTGCAGGTCATGGATTGCTTTTACTTTATCCGGATTGATGTGGATACCCTTTGTGGTAATGACGGATCCGATGAACTTACCACTGGACATCCCCAGGAAATACTTGGTAGAGTTCTTCTTCAATTTGTGACTCCTCATGTGGTCGAACATTGTCATCAAGTCTTTAATGTGTTCGCCCTTGCTGTGGCTTTTTATGACCAAATCATTAACATAGCACTCGACGGTTTTCTGTATGTGCTCCTGGAAAATCTTCATCATGGCCTGTTGGTATGTGGTGCCCGTGTTTATTAGGCCAAAGGGCATGACCGTGTAATAGAAGATGCCAAGCAACATTCTGAACAAGGTGTGCTTTTCGTCGTCCGGGTACATCTTGATTTGATTGTATCTCGAGAATCCATCCATGAAAGATATTCTCTCAAATCCACATGTGTTGTCAATGATGATGTCCATGATATGAAGAGGGAAGTCATCTTTTGGGCAGGCGTTATTCAGATCTTTAAAGTCGATGTAGATTCTGATCTTCCCATTCTTTTTAAGGATTAGGACAATATTCGCCACCCAATCGGGATGTTGTTCCTCCCTAATGAAGCCTGAGTTAATTAGCTTTTTGACTTCAGCCTTAATTACCTCCATAATCTGCGAACGAAACCGTCTTTATTGTTGCTTGAGAGTTTTAGCATCCGATTTGATGTTGAGGTGGTGCATAGCCACATTTGGATTAAGTCCTAGCATGTCTTCCTAGTTCCATGCAAAGACTCGATGTATTCCTTGATGAGGGTGATCAACTCTTCCTTCTCTTCTAGTGGGAGACTATCACTGATGAATACAGGCTTAGAATTTACCTCGTCGCCCATATTGACTTGGACTATTTTGCCCTCAGTAGGGGGTTCTCTTTGCTCAAATCTATCACCATACTGGATATTCAGGTGATGGATCCAAGGATCCTTCCAAGTTGGTAATTGATTGTCTTCCTCCATCGTTGCAGGATCAACCATGATCATATTTGACATCAGACCTTTGAACATTTTCCCAAGGCTAACACCAGAGTCCCAATTTGAAAAATCTGATGAGTATCCATCTCTACTCGGGTTGGAGGATTGGTTGTTAACCTGCCAGCAACATTCGTTGGAGGATGAAGAAATATAGCCTAGACCCCTTTTGTGCTCGTAGTAATTCTCGGGTTTTCCTTTTGGCATGTAGGCAGGCTGGGGAGGGACTCGAGGACCTCGACCAAAGCAAAGACCTTCTTCGAGCACGAAGTTGTATCTCCATTTCCTCATGTAGTTGCACGATTGCAAATTATATCTGAATAAATGATGACCAGGTCTCTCATCATCACTGTCATTCTTGAAAAAGGGATTTGATGGCAGGCTTAGCTCCCTTTACCAGAGACTACCTCCTTTCCACCCACTGCCTTGGCAAGAAAGACCAGAGTTGTGCCGAATGAGTCTTGGACACACTTCTTTGTCATACAAGATGATTGAAGTGGCATGTGTATGGCAGGGTTATTATACAGCCCATGCATTATGTCATCAAGACAAGACGAATATTCTAAATCATCATTTATTGCATGATCGACGAGTTGCCAGTTACAACTTCCATCTGACGATTCACCACCGTCAAGATCGATTACAAAGGGTTCAATATCATTTAATACAAGATCTTTGTTGTAATCGAGCCCGGCTTCGGTATTAGCTTTCTCTCCACTATCCATGCCTTGGGCCGATAGTTCAGTATCAGATTCAACACCGTATAGAAGGGAGTCGGTAAAATAATTTTTTAACCCCTTAAATGATTGCTTATCTGCAACCGTCGTATTGACCTCATTATTCATGTCCATATACTTTAGACACCGATGGAGGGTGGAAGGTACTATAACATTATCATGGATCCAAGATTGACCCAATAGTAAGTTATAGGAGGTCTCAGTATTAATCACATAACACGTGACCTCTGACCTAAAATCTCCAAGCTGACACTTCACTCGGATTTTACCTCATGGCCTGGACCCACTGGTGTTGAATCCATAGATAATAGTGCCTGTGGATGCTAACTTACTGGCATGAATTCCGAGATGATACATCAATCGGAGTGGCATGATACTAACTGCGAAATGTTTGCGTCGGAAATCTTTTTCATTGCGGAACTCATTTACAATGTTTATCATTTACAATAAGTTCAAAAGAAGGAGTCTTTTTATAAGACTTTTCTTACATAAAAGAAATAAAAAGACAATCTCCTAGAAATACACGCAGATGATGTTTTTCATCCACTGCTTGCGTGAGATCTTTGCCTGTACCGGGGATGGTTTAATCCATGGACCACCGAACGATAGATCTGGATTGATGCACACGAAGGCTTAGTGTTCTTTGTTTCAATCGAGAAAACTTAGAACTAAAGTAAATAATCTTAACCAAATGAGATTATTACTCTTCTCAAGATCAAAACAAGGTCTGATCTCGAGGGAAGGATAAAAAATGCTTCATATCTCTCGAAATTTTCCTCCTTATGTTGAAGTTCGCCGAGATCTCGCTAACCTCTCTCTGAAATTTGTGGGTCTCCTATCACAATGTCAGCACCTTACCTCAAAGCTCCCCATTTCCGATCTTTCGTGTATAGGAGCCCCAGGGGTGTATTTATAGGCTCCGGATGCAGTATTTTGGGATAAGAATTCATAATTTGATCTTATCTTCATATAATAATGGTTTAACCACATTTAGGGATGATCCCAAGGCAGTTAGGGAGGCAATAGAATGAATCCTGAGAAAATCATCCAAAAACATGTCATTGGTAACTTCACTGTGAGAGTCACCTTAATGTGACTCAGCACTATTCCGAGTCACCTCAAGGTGACTGGGATTTTTTGACTTCCCGGTTTTGGCTTTAATTTTCTCGTTTGACCTCGGAATGTGGTAATTAAAGATGTGTTAGAAAGCAGATGAAGAGACCTACAATTTTTCTCTTTTGAGATTTTTTGGATTCAAATTGCATCATAGTTGAAATTTCAGTTCTACATACTCATGTATCCATTTTCTTCTCGAACCATGCATTCTAAATCTCGTTGTTGCTTCGTCGCTTCGTATTTACTCATGTATCCATTTTCTTCTCGAACCATGCATTCTAAATCTCGTTGTTGCTTCATCACTTCATATTTGAATGATTCTCTCTGACTCAGGTGATGACGTTCATCACCTTCTCTTTGTCTTGAGCTAGGTCTTCTAGGAACCTATAGGCTTGGTCCAATAGTTCAGACGAGGTTCGATCAGTTCAGGCGGACTTCAGAACATGCTGCGAAGAACGGGTCATAACTTTCAAACCATAAGTCAAAATTGCACGAATTATATATAAAAATGGCCTATCTCGATGAGATGGGGCCGATCAAACCAACTAAAGTTTGGTTTTCTGGCATCCGTTTCACCAAATTCCCTCTGGTTCGAGAGATATCAATATTTTTGTCAATTTGAGCTTCTTTGCAATCTATAGGCAATTTTTATGCCTACAGATACCCCTCCAAAGTATTTCAGCCTCATTTTTTTATATAGGAGTCTGGAATACTTTGAATAAGATAGACCTAGCCTTCAATTCTTTGACTTCTTCAGCTTTCATCCTATCTAATATTTTTGTCGAATAGTCTGAAATTCTTCCAGTGCTATGTTTATCGTCCGACCGTTGTCAAAAACTTGAACTAAAAACCAGTGTGTCAATTTATGAATTAGCTTGCATCGTTGAATCGACATTGAACTGACCATCTTTGTTGGGAGTTTATATCTGAATTGTGATTGAATTCCCGAGGGTAATTTGGAACTGAGAATTATCCTGAGCCTTATTCGGCAAAATTGTTGACGCGTTGACCTCCGTTGCGGTGTGAACATAGTTACTCATACGTTAACTAGAGTCTACACAGTTTAAGCTCTTAAGGCGTTGGAGCGTGGAGAATCAGTTTATACTCGTATACTCATTGGAGTTTCGGGAATCAGTTTAACCTCATAAACCCATTGGAGGTTCAAGAAGATACAGTTTATACTCATGTACTCATCGGAGTGTGGGAAGAGCAAGCTGAGAATACATCGTAGGCTCGCTAGGTGGAGCTCTTTATGCGAGATTTGATTGTAGGACCAGCTATAGATGCTGATACAACTACTATATCTGAAGCTACCCCAGACGTTCGAGTCACGAGACCAACTAATGAAGCTGATGCGTCAATGACTATTAAAGCTGATTGAAGATGAAGCTTGTACAAGCTTTATGAAGAGAAGCTCTCCGAGTTAGAAGAGCAAATCCGTCATCACAAGCTATTCATTACAGGATTTTTGGCAAACCCTCAGCCATCAACGAATTTGATGAGCCTTTACCGACTACCGTTTGAGTCGGGCTATCATGTAGATTATCTAAGTCTATTCTACATATAACATCATGCTAAAGGAATGAACTCTTTTAGACTTAGTGCTATGATATCAAATACATAGACTTTGTCGTTTTCATGGGAACGCACCACCCGACAACGCGTATTAGGCGTAGGCTTATCTCTAATTAGGGATCGAGATAATACCCCTAATGTATACAAGACATGGATTTTGGCGTTATTAATAACAACCTGCCACGATGTCGAATATGTGGGCTATCATCCTTATCGTGGCAAAAGACTATCCGACAACGCGTGTTAGACATAGACTTATCTCTAATTAGGGATCGAGATAAAGTCCCCTATGCGTGTAAGACATAGATTTTGGTGTTGAAAGATTATGTCTCTTGGGGCGAAAACGAACTCGGTGTCAGAGAGAAAGAATTTTATATTCTATCTCCTGCATCAGAAGAAACACAAAGTGAGATCTCCACTCCAAGAATCTGAAAGGCAAAACTAAGAATGAGATCTCCACTTCGATAATCTAAAAGATTTAGATAACCCTAACTATCGGAAGGTTTGATTACCCAATCTAAATGTGGATTTCTCATTTATCAAGATGAAATTTCAACTTCGGCTAATTGTTTAAAGGTTTGACCATGCGGGAATTTGAGATGATCCTAACTATTTAAATGTTTGATCATTCAATTTGAGTGGATCTCTCATTCATGAAAAGAATTGAGAGGGGGTTTTGGCCGTGGCCCTAACTGTTTAAAGGTTTGACCGAATAGGAGTTTGAGATACAAACAACAGTAGGAGTGTTGACTTGTACAAATCACTCAGTGGGGATTTTTTGGTGTCAAGTGGCTAGGACTTAACACGAAAGGGTTTGATAATCTCCATGGATCAGTAGATTGAAATCTTGGATGTCGTGATAGGACTTCAACAGTAGGAGTATTAAAGGCTTAGACACAGTGGGAATTTGAATGGATTTAACCGTGAAGAATTTCGATGGACCCAACCGTTAATTAATTTGATCAGTGAGGGATTTTATGTTTTGTCGAATAGTCTGAAATTCTTCCAGTGCTATGTTTATCGTCCGACCGTTGTCAAAAACTTGAACTAAAAACCAGTGTGTCAATTTATGAATTAGCTTGCATCGTTGAATCGACATTGAACTGACCATCTTTGTTGGGAGTTTATATCTGAATTGTGATTGAATTCCCGAGGGTAATTTGGAACTGAGAATTATCCTGAGCCTTATTCGGCAAAATTGTTGACGCGTTGACCTCCGTTGCGGTGTGAACATAGTTACTCATACGTTAACTAGAGTCTACACAGTTTAAGCTCTTAAGGCGTTGGAGCGTGGAGAATCAGTTTATACTCGTATACTCATTGGAGTTTCGGGAATCAGTTTAACCTCATAAACCCATTGGAGGTTCAAGAAGATACAGTTTATACTCATGTACTCATCGGAGTGTGGGAAGAGCAAGCTGAGAATACATCGTAGGCTCGCTAGGTGGAGCTCTTTATGCGAGATTTGATTGTAGGACCAGCTATAGATGCTGATACAACTACTATATCTGAAGCTACCCCAGACGTTCGAGTCACGAGACCAACTAATGAAGCTGATGCGTCAATGACTATTAAAGCTGATTGAAGATGAAGCTTGTACAAGCTTTATGAAGAGAAGCTCTCCGAGTTAGAAGAGCAAATCCGTCATCACAAGCTATTCATTACAGGATTTTTGGCAAACCCTCAGCCATCAACGAATTTGATGAGCCTTTACCGACTACCGTTTGAGTCGGGCTATCATGTAGATTATCTAAGTCTATTCTACATATAACATCATGCTAAAGGAATGAACTCTTTTAGACTTAGTGCTATGATATCAAATACATAGACTTTGTCGTTTTCATGGGAACGCACCACCCGACAACGCGTATTAGGCGTAGGCTTATCTCTAATTAGGGATCGAGATAATACCCCTAATGTATACAAGACATGGATTTTGGCGTTATTAATAACAACCTGCCACGATGTCGAATATGTGGGCTATCATCCTTATCGTGGCAAAAGACTATCCGACAACGCGTGTTAGACATAGACTTATCTCTAATTAGGGATCGAGATAAAGTCCCCTATGCGTGTAAGACATAGATTTTGGTGTTGAAAGATTATGTCTCTTGGGGCGAAAACGAACTCGGTGTCAGAGAGAAAGAATTTTATATTCTATCTCCTGCATCAGAAGAAACACAAAGTGAGATCTCCACTCCAAGAATCTGAAAGGCAAAACTAAGAATGAGATCTCCACTTCGATAATCTAAAAGATTTAGATAACCCTAACTATCGGAAGGTTTGATTACCCAATCTAAATGTGGATTTCTCATTTATCAAGATGAAATTTCAACTTCGGCTAATTGTTTAAAGGTTTGACCATGCGGGAATTTGAGATGATCCTAACTATTTAAATGTTTGATCATTCAATTTGAGTGGATCTCTCATTCATGAAAAGAATTGAGAGGGGGTTTTGGCCGTGGCCCTAACTGTTTAAAGGTTTGACCGAATAGGAGTTTGAGATACAAACAACAGTAGGAGTGTTGACTTGTACAAATCACTCAGTGGGGATTTTTTGGTGTCAAGTGGCTAGGACTTAACACGAAAGGGTTTGATAATCTCCATGGATCAGTAGATTGAAATCTTGGATGTCGTGATAGGACTTCAACAGTAGGAGTATTAAAGGCTTAGACACAGTGGGAATTTGAATGGATTTAACCGTGAAGAATTTCGATGGACCCAACCGTTAATTAATTTGATCAGTGAGGGATTTTATGGCCGTGAATCATCAAACACTCCACAGTGGGAGTTTCACGAGGAAAGATTGACCATATGCAGTCGTTGAATCTCATCTCAACGAAAGAGTGCTCCGAAAGTCACAATGAGAGGGCTTTAATCATCTTAAAAATGATTAAATAACCATAGTGGGAGGTTCTTCATCATTTTTGTCATGATTAAGAATGAATTATTTCGATGATTGGCTTTCACCTTGAATAATCAATTGGTTTTTTGGTTATCCTTAAGACTACCATGTGTAGTATTCTCTAGGAACTTCCCATTAGAATGCATTGAGGTATTCTACCCCTAACTCTTTGGAAAACCTAAATCTAATTGTATTCGGTCATATTGTTAAGTTATCCTTAAGAATATTAAGAGTAATATTCTCCGGAAACTTCCCGTTGTTAGAAATAAGGGAAGAATTTTAATCTTGTATACTCGTCGGAGGAAAGGGAGAGACAGTTTATAATCTTATATTTGCCGGAGTCTTCGATGTTCTCATTTGGCTTGTTTTGTCATTATGACACCGATATCCACCAAGGCTTGAATGCTCTTCTTCAGAGTAAAACAAGTTTTGGTTGGATGATGGACCCTCCTGTGATATACACAGTACTTTAGATCTGAGGTCTTATTGGCTTCCTCCTGATTTGTAACCAATGATAGATTGATTTTGTTGTTGGCGAGGAGGTACTCAAAGATGGCTAGAACTTCATCATCTTTGAAAGAATACTCTTGCTGGGATCTAGGATCAGTTACAGGTGCCTTCACCATTGATTGGCTTCTCTCAGCCTTCTTTCTTTTGAGAAAGTGTTTAGCCAGTTCACTGTGTACTTTTAACTCTTTCCACATGGTTGAAGGTATAACTCCCATAACCTCTAACACGTCTAAGGTAAGAATGTTATGACAGGTCTGGAGTATGAATTCCTCTGTGACTAGATCTCGACAGTTCATCGCCTGGTTTTGAAAGCGTTTGAAGAAATTATCAACCATCTCCCCATCCTTTTGCTTCTCATCTAGAAGAGCTCTGATCGACACTTCAGTGTCGTCATTGAAAAAGTGGTTGAGAAATAGGTTTTCCATGTCATCCTAGCTATTAATGCTTCTAGGCTTGAGACGTCGGTACCAATTGAAGGTGGTCCCACGAAGGGTGCCCACAAATGACCGAGTTATCAAGGATTTGTTCCCATAGATCATTCCTAAGTGAGACTTGAAGTAGACCAGGTATTGGGTTGGTGAGCCTTTCCTAACAAATGACATGAAGTTAATCAAATTGAATTTTACCGGGTACAGAATTGACTCCCACTCTCTCGGATATGGGCATGAGATGCCAGTTTTCTTAATTTCTTGAGCAGACACTAAGGCGCAGACCTTACTCTCTAGCTTTTTCATCTTCTTGTCCTTGTCTACATCTTCCTTCAACGAACATTGAGGAGAATGAGTTGGACCACCCCCAGCATTTTTATCTTTGGGAGGAGTGTCAACTAAGAAATGTTTGTCCACCTCTGGATCGCTACTGACGGCATTGGCTTGAACCATTGTGTCATTGCGATGACTGGCTTTAGCTTGTTCTGGATTCGACTAATTGATGTTGTTGAGCCTGTAATTCTCTCGTTTGTTACATAGCCAACTCCTCTGCCTTCATCTCAGCTCTGAGTTCTTCTTTTTGCTCGGCTAGAGCTTTTTGAAGTATCTGAGCTAATTGATCAGGAGTGATCATTAATGCCTCCCTGACTTCCCGTATGCTGGACACTGTGTCATCTAAAACAATTGTAGAGCAAGTGTACGAAGGCTCATCGTCTGAGGATAGTCCTTCGTGAATTCTGGTGGCTCCCAATTGAAGCCAAAACATTCATTGGGCTATTCCTGAATCAACTTTTCTTCCCGGAGAAAAGTCGGGATTAGAGCCATTTGAAGCAATCGTAGACTTTTCTTTGTTAGCCATGTTGATGGTGACTTCAGAAAATTCATCATCCTAGACTGTGGATTTTCTCTCGTGGAAGCGATTTGATCTGAGCTTTGATGCTTAAGTTGCAAGTTTCTCGAATACCGAGACCTTTTGTGAAATGGTCCTAGGGTAGATACATTTTGATAATATTGCCCTGATAAGTCACTTGTACGGACAATGAACCCTTATTTTTTGGACAATCCTGTTCTGAGATTTGTTCGCTCCCTCAGCCTGATAGCACAACTCGTTGGCATGATGACCGGAGCACTCCATCACTTGCTGGGATGATTTCTCATGTACAACGTCGTATTTTGACGGATACATCTTCTTCTGGGAATGTATAGCCTTGTTGGCACTCTTAGGAGTCACACGTTTGAAACCACCCCCTTGCGGGTGTGGAGCCTTAACGGGCTCATGGAATTCGACACGCACCCCAGGCAAGAAGTAACATGAATTCTCTTCGAAGGGGAGGCCTCCTTACCTCTTTTGTGCACATCACATGAACAACTACATTGAGGTGTCCCGGTTTGTTTGGAAGTATCGGGACACCTTTGAGCTACATTTAGCTTGAGGAGAGTGTTTGTACGACCCTCAGTCTGAGGAATTGCTCGGGTTTTGATCACCGGAGATTTGCGTTCTTTTACCGGAGCTTTGTCTTGATCCTTGTACAGAGAACTGAGTCAATCTGCCATCGTTACTTTGAATTTTGACAGATCAATACTACTGTAGGGCTTCATCGAAAGTACGGGAGAGACCGGGACAGAAGCGGACGTTGATGGATACAAGGAAACAGTCGCGAGGGTGTCCCTTAGGAAGAGACACCCCCAGGATGTCTTGGCCTTGGCCGAGACTTCAATGTGTCTCGGCCTTGGCCAAGACACTTTGATTTCGATGCAGTCATTTCACTTGATTTCGGCACAATCTTCAATTTTGCTACCCACACTTTGCAGGACTTTGGCGATTTTTTGGCCATTTCCTTCTTTTTCATGTCTTGTGCCTTTCGCACAAGGGCACGCGCATGCGCGGCATGTGTGCGGCGCTTTTGAATGTGCTCTTTCAAGGTTGAACGAGTTTTTTTGATGAGAACCCATTCTTTCGCCGATGGTTTGGAGGAAATGACAGAAAATTACCGTTGAGATGGCTAGATTACTTGACGCTTCCTAGACTCCAAGTCCACATAGTAACGAACCCCATCGACTTGTTCCAAGTCCTTGGCGATTTGACGAGCTTGGCGTTGGCATCGCCCTGACGAGCCCTTTTCGTCAAAGTTAGCACCTTTGGTTGAACAACTCATTGACTGGAGAGAAGTTGTGGTGAGCGGAGTCACTTGTAGCCTTCATCGGTGAATACGCATCCTTCAAAGATTAGATCTTTCCACACTTGTAGGGAGAGGATGATTTTGATGAAGACGAGGAGAAATATTCCTCGAACTTGACTTTGTCAAACTCGTACTCAATCGCTGAATCAACCGGGATTTTGATCTTCAGTAGTGACACGACAGTCTCGGCAGCGAGACTGTTGGCTCCCACTATGGTTGCCAACGTGTTTGCATTAGAAATCTTTTTCATTACAGAACTCATTTACAACGTTTATCGTTTACAATAAGTTCAAAAGAAGGAGCCTTTTTATAAGACTTTTCTTACACAAAAGAAATAAAAAGACAATCTCCTAGAAACACACACAGAAGACGTTTATCATCCACTGCTTGCGTGAGATATTTGTCTGTGTCGAGGATGCTTTAATCCGTAGACCGTCGAACGATAGATCCAGATTAATGCACACGAAGGCTTAGTGTTCTTTGTTTCAATCGAGAAAACTTAGAACTAAAGTAAATAATCTCAACCAAGTGAGATTATTACTCTTCTCAATATTAAAACAATGTTTGATCTCGAGGGAAGGATAAAAAGGGGCTTCAGATCTCTCAAAATCTTCCTCCTTATGCTGAAGTTCGCCGAGATCTCGCTAGCCTCTCTCTGAAATTCGTGGGTCTCCTCTCACAAGGTCAACACCTCACCTCAAAGCTTTCCATTTCTGATCTCCCGTGTATAGGAGCCCCAGGGGTGTATTTATAGGCATCAGATGTAGAGTTTTCGAATAAGAATTTATGATTTGATCTTATCTTTAGTTAATAACGGCTTAACCACATTTAATGATGATCCCAAGGCAGTTATGGAGGCAGTAGATCGAAAAAAATCCTGAGAAAATCATCCAAAAACACGTTATTGGTAACTTCACTATGCGAGTCACCTTAATGTGACTCGGCACTATTCCGAGTCGCCTCAATGTGACTCGGAATTTCCGAGTCAGTTCGAGGTGATTAGGGTTTTTGACTTCCCATTTTTGGCTTTAATTTTCTTATCCAAACTCAGAATGAGGTGATTCAAGATGCGTTGGAAAGAAGATAAAGAGACCTACGACTTTTATTTTTTGAGATTTTTCGGATTCAAACTGAATCATGGACAAAATTTTAGTTCTTCATACTTATGTATCCATTTTTTTCTCGAACCATGCATTCTAAATCTCGTTGTTGCTTCGTCGCTTCGTATTTGAATGATTCTCTCTGACTAGGATGATGACGTTCATTGTATTTTCTTTGTCTTGAGCTAGGTCTTCCAGGAACCTATAGGCTTGGTCCAATAGTTTAGGCGAGGTTCGATCAGTTCAGGCGGACTTCAGAACATGCTGCGAAGAACGTGTCATAACTTTCAAACCATAAGTCAGAATTAGATGAATTATATATAAAAATTATTTATCTCAATGAGACAGGGCCATAAACCAATTAAAGTTTAGTTTGTTGCTGTCTGTTTTACCAAATTCCCTCCGGTTTAAGAGATATCGACGTTTTCGTCAGTTTTGAGCTTCTTTGCAATCTATAGGAAATTTTTTATGCCTACACAGAACCAGAATCGACTTAGATCCGGTTGACAATGCTTGAGCTGATGTATCTTGTAAAGTACAAAGGCCTGTTATGCTTTGAATTCTTTACTTGCATGTCCTCCCGAATAAAGGTAATGCAAGGGAACTGTTTAGCCGTCAGATTGTAGTGTTGAACTGATAATTCTGGCTCTTCAGGGTCTGGCTTGATCTGAGTGAGTAAAACATCAGAATAAGCCAAAGTTTCTTGCAAAGCTTCCTTTGTGTCCTTCAAAAGACGTAGTAATTATCGTCAAGATGTTGGCTAATTGAGCTATAACATCGAAGCGGTATGGAGTGCTCGAACTTCCCGGTTTATCCCTTCCAATCGGTCGATTGAAGTGAGACTGCTTCGGGTTTTGAATCTCTTTATGTTAGGGTTACTTCTCCTTTTGCTTAGCAGCTGGTTTAGGAGTTGAGATTACCCCCAGATTAGCCAACGTTTTAGCATTTGGATCGGAAGTTGCGGGTAATTATACCGGTATTCATTCCCATTTCTGGTGGCGAAGACTTCATGCTCATCTTCAAAAAGTGGCAAAGTTGGGATATTTTCATCTTTGTTCAGAATTGTCGAGGTGGAGAAACAAGATTTCTCCTTGCTCTTAGATTTTTTTCTTGGAAGAGGATCCTGTCCATTGCTCATCATTGAGGAGATCCGGGTGGACCCAAAGAACTTTGCCATTAGGGGCCGTGTGTAGCACAAGCCCTTTCTGGCATTGTCCATGATGATTGTTGTTAACGATCTTCATTTCCACCCTTGACACAGGCTCTGGTTGGAACCATGAAAAGGGTTAGAGCCGAAGCTGATAGACACTACGTTCGCACCCACCTTCTTTTCCTTGGGTTGCTTCACAGTGATGATGCCGACATTAATCAATGCCTGGATTTTGTCCTTCAAGGCATACAAGCCTTAGTCGGATGATGGACCCTTCTGTGATACACACAGTATTTTAAGTTTGTAGTCCTCTTAGCTTCTTCCTGATCCGTGATCGGTGGCAACTTGACCTTGTTGTTCTCCAGGAGATATTTGAATATAGCAGGAACTTCGTCTTCCTTGAAGGAGTATTCCTTCAGGAATTTTGGCTCTAAAGTCCTTTGCTGCCTTTGAGGCTACTACTATTGATGTTGCCACGACGATTGCTGTGATGCTTGCTATTGTGATTGTCGTTGGAATGTCTGATTCGCATCTACTGTAGTCATCGGCGCCTTTTCCCTACCGTGAGGAACAAAATTCTGCTTCGGAGCATTCGTCGTCGGTTGGCCTCTCTCAGCCTTCTTCCTTTTGAGTAAACGTTCGGCTTGTTCTCCGTGCACCTTCAATTCTTTCCAAGTCTTGGATGGCACCACTCCCATGATTTCCAAGACATCTAAAGAAAGATTGTTGTGAAAAGTATAGAGGATGAACTCTTCCGTGACTGGGTCTTGGCAATTCATTGCTTTATTCCGGAAACGTTTAACGAAGTTGTCGAGTGACTCTCCGCCCTTCTGCTTCTCGTCTAGAAGAGTCTCGATTGACACTTCAGTGTCATCATCGAAGAAGTTGCTAAGGAACAGGCTCTCCATATCACCCTAGCTCTTGATACTCCCTGGTTTGAGATGGTGGTACCAATCGATGGCGGCCTCACGAAGGGTGCCTATGAATGACCGAACCATCAATAGTTCATGTTCAAAGATCATTCCCAAGTGGAACTTGAAATAAATCAGATGCTGAGTGGGTGAACCTCTCCCGTTAAATGGTATAAAGTTAATTAGATTAAACTTTACCGGGTACAAGATTGACTCCCACTCTCTCAGATAAGGGCATGGAATGCCAGTCTTCTTTACCTCTTGAGCAGACATTAAGGCGTTGACCTTGCTTTAGAGGTCTTTCATCTTCTTATCCTCACCTGTGTCTTTCTTAAGGGGACGTTGAGGAGGATTGATTGGACCATGGTTGATGGGACCACCCCCAGTGTTGTTATCATGAGAGCTACGATTGACGGGATTACCCCCAACGTTATTGTTATCGGGAGGAGAGTCGGCGAAAATATGCTCGTCCACCTCCGGGTCACTGTCATCTACATTAGCGAACTACTATGGCATTGAGATGACTGAATTCAGCTTATTGACTAGACTTGGGTAGCTGACGCTGTTGAGCTTGCAGTTGTTGAGCGTGCAATTCCCTCATTTGTTGCATGGTCATCTCCATCTCCATCTTCATTTCATCCCTAAGATCTTCCAATTGTTTAGCCAGAGCTTCTTAGAGCATTTGAGTTAACTGATCGGGAGTGATGGTGAATGCCTCCCTTGCTCGCTCGATGCTAGACATTGTATCGTCGGAAGCGACTGCAGAGAAAGTGTCCGATACTTCATCATATGAGGATATTTTTATGCATCCTCTGATAATCCATATGTCGGATAGTTACCATTTGGAGCCGAGATATACACTGGGATATTCTTGGATAAAAGTTAGGACTGGTGTTGGTTGAACGTCGTTTTGACTTTCCTTTATCAGCCATGTTGATGGTGACTTCTGGGAGTTTGTCATCTTGAATGATCGATCTTCTCTTGCGGAAGCGTCTTGATTTGGGCTTTGACACGTTGGTGGAAAGCCTCTAGAATACCGAGACCCTCTGTGGAGCGGTCTTGGGGTAGCTACATTCTGATAGTACTGTCCTGATAAGCCTCTCACATGGACAGTGAGAGGTAATTTCTCGGATACTTCTCATCTAAGATTTGTTTACACCCCTAGCCTGATAGTACAACTCATCGACATGATGACCGGAGCAACCTATCGCTGTTTTGTGTGACTCCCCAGGTATAATATCATCTTTCGGTGGACACGCATTCTTCTGGGGATGTGAAGCCTTGTTGGCGTTTTCAGGAGTCGCAAGTTTGGAACCACCCCCTTGCGAGTGTGGAGTCTTAACGGGCTCCTGGACTTCAACATGGACCCCTAAACGGGTAATCACAGGAATTTTTCCAAGAAAGGATGGCTTTGGTTTGATGGGAGGATGCATACGAGCCCTAGTCTTAAGAGCCACTTGGGTTTTATTTACCGGGCCTAAGCGTTCTTTAGCAGGAGATTTGCCTCGATATTCGTGCAAAGGACCAAGGCGATCTGCCATCATAATCTTAAATTTCGATATGTCAACACTGCTGTGAGGCTTCACTGGAGGTATAACAGAAGAAGAAATAGGATTAGGCATCGACGAAGGCAAGGAATCGACCACGGGGGAGTTGGGTTGGGCGAGACATGGTGAGGTGTCTCGACCTTGGCCGAGACACCCTACTGTGTCTCGGGTTGCGAGACAGTTACACTATCTCGGCCATCAGAGACCTCTTTTGCTATCTTCACACTTGATTTTCGTGCGATCTTAGACTCTGGCATCCAGATCTTGCAGGACTTTGGTGGTTCTTTGGTCACTTCCTCCTTCTTCATTTCTTGTGCCTTTTGCACAAGAGCACGAGCATGAACGACACGTGCATGGGCTCATGCTCAGACACGTGTGCAGCGCTTCTGGATGCGCTCCATGAGAGTTGAACGAGTTTTTTTTGACACAGACTTATTAATCGGTCGACTGCTTGAAGGAAACATCAGTAATATGTCGTTGAGGTGGCTGGGTCATCTGACGCCTCCTTGACTCTAGATCCACGTAGTAGCAAATTTCGTCAACCTGCTCTAAGGCTTTGGCGAGCTGATGAGCGAGACGTTTGTGCTGTCTCTGACAAGCTCTCTTTGTCAGAGTTGGCGAGCTTTCATCAAACAATTCTTTGACTAGGGAGGAGTTGTTACGAGCATAGATTCCGGCTTTGTTGGATGCCGAAGAGGCGTTGCGAGGGGAAGCCTCAACAATGATTGGACGAGATTCATCACCCTGGATCTTCATCGGAGTTGAAGACCAGCAAACCTTCTTTGAAGAAGAGATCTCTCTGCACTTACGGGGCAAGGAAGATCTTGAGGAGGAGGATGAAAGGTACTCCTCGAACTTCTCTTGGTCGAACTCGTACTGGACCGCTGAATCAATTAGGATCTTGATTGGTTGCGATACTTTGGTCTCAGCAGCGAGACCGTTGGTTCCTACTGTGGTCGCTAGCATGTTTGCATCGGAAATCAGTTTCATTGTAGAATCCATTTACAATCGTTTATCGACTTACAATAGATTCGATGGAGTGAGCCTTTTTATAAGACTTCTCACTACAAAAGAAACAAAAAGGAGACTTCCTAGAAACACACGCAGAAACTATTTATTGGTCGCTGCTTGCGTGGGATCTTTGTCTGTGCTGGGGACGCGTTAGCCCATGGGCGACCGATTCATAGATCCAGATTAATTGTGAATAAGGCTCGTTGTTCTTGTTTCAACTGGGAAACAAGAACAGAAGTGAATATCTCAGCGAGGTGAGATAAATACTCTTCTCGAAATCAAAGCGATGTTTGATCTCAAGAAAGAGGTAAAGGCCTGTAGATCTCTCGAAATCTTCCTCTTCATGCACGAAGTTCGCCAAGATCTCGTCTTTCTCTCTAAAATCTGTGGCTCTCTGCTCTCAAAATGTCAGCACCTCGCCTCCAAAGTCCAGATCTCGTTAGTTCCCGTCCGTCCCCATCATAAGTGCAGGGGGGTATTATAGGCTTTAGACACCGTGTTTAAGGATAATAATTCGTGATTTAGGTGTATCTTTAGTTAGTAACGACTTTCCCATATTTGAGGGCGTTCCCAAGGTAGTTAGGAAGCTAGTGGACCGCATGAATCACGAGAAAACATTGAAAAACACATTTTGAGAGTCTCCCTGTGCGAGACACCTTGTGTGTCTCGGGTGCGAGACACCCTTTGGTGTCTCGAATGCGAGACACACTATGGTGTCTCAGAATTCAAGACACCTCTGACTGTCTCGATATTCGAACATTGTCGTTTTTGTCGTTTCATCACTTCGACATTTTGTCGCTTCGACGTTTCGTCGTTTCGCGCTTCTTCTTCTTAGCATCAGACGATTCTCACCGACTCAAATTACGACGTTCATCATCTCCTCTTTGTTTTGAGCTAAGTTTGGAAACCTATTGATAATTTTCGACGCCTACACAGCTAAAGTAATGGTTGGATAATAACAGCCAGATAATAACATTATAACATCATAAAAAACTTGTAGCATCTCTTTTAAATTACTTAAAACTGTCAATTCATCTTCAATTATTCCATACATGCTACCAGAGCTAGAACTAGAAGTATAAAAAGCAATAAAATCATTTATAATTTCTTTATATTCTATTGCTACACTTAACATTGCATAGGTAGAATTTTACCTATGGTCAATATCTTTTGGAATTAATCTGGGTTTTATATTTTTTCTTTTACAGAATTATTTTCATCTTTTAACTCTTTGTTCAGAAGCATTATGTGCATAAGCTACTGACCTAACCTTTTCTATCATGAGTTTAATTTTACGAAATGTATTTTGAACAATTAAATTTAAAATTTAATAATTTTACGAAATGTACTTTGAAAAAGATCACCACGACATGGCAATAGCAGAGATGTTTTGATATAATCAACAACTACATTATTATTATTTGCATTATCTTGTGAAAGAAAAAAATATTCTTTCTGATATTTCTAATTTTGTAAGTTCTTTAATTATTAAATTTGTAATATTAATACCAGTATGTGACTCTTCAAATGTAATAAAAAATAATTCTTTTAAATATTTACCAATTTTTATCAATCTTGTGTGCTGTGATACATAAATAACCAGTTTGTGCTTTAGATGTCTAAATATCAGATGTTAAAGAAAATTTATAGTTTAAACTTTGAAAATAAAAAATTATTTTTTCTTGTTCCTCCTGATAATATTTTAAAATATCACGTTGATAAATTTGACGAGAAATTTTTTTAAATGGGGGGTAAAAAACATCTGTAAATAAATCTTCAAATTCATCATCTTCTACTAATTTAAAAGGAAGATTTTTAAGAATGATAAACCTGATAACACATTTCCTGGCTTAGACTGCGTCATAATTCCAACTACCGAGACTACCAGAAGATGATGATTGTAAGAGCATAGATTGTCAGATATCACCTTGAGGCGTCTCACCTTTGTTGTGTTTATCTAAATGGCGTTTGAGGTGGTTGGTACCACTCTTATGATGAGCTTGGAAAATTCCACACATCACACTTAGCCTTCTAGGTGAGAAGCCTACCGTGTTCATCCTTGGTAACATCAATCTTCTCGAAAAAATTCCACACATCGGATCTCAGCCTTTTAGGAGCTCTTGGTGTAGTAGAATCATCGCCACCGGATTCGGGATCAACATCGGTAGGAGTAGGAGTAGCTGTACCTACTGTAGTAGGAGGACTTATTTCGGGAGTTGGGTTTTGCCCTTCATAATCAGATAAGGAAGCTATCTGATTGAAGAATTAGAGAGCTAAAACAATTATTAGAGAGTATTAAAGATAAATAGGTGAGTTTTGGATGAGAAAAACAAATGGAAACCTCTCTATTTATAGAGGCAGCCCCCTAGACAAATGACCAAATACCCTCAAATTTTGACTGTTTTTTGACCGTTTTTAGGGTATTTTGGTCAAAAGGCCGAAAATGGTCGTTTATGGCCGTTACCACCGGCCCACCCGCCGACATTTGTCATTAACCGGTCACTTAAGTGACCGTTTGGGCCGGCCAGCGCGTGACGAGGCGGCCCGGACCCAGGCCCGAAACCCGGTTTTGCTCGGGCCAAACCAGGGCCGGGCCTCAGGCCCATTTTGGACACCCCTATTGATGGCCCGGGCTCGGGCCTCAGGCCCATTTGGACACCCCTATTGGACGGCCCGGGCCTATTGACGGGTAAAATTTTAGGGACAATTGACAAATTAAGATCTGAGGGACAAATTTAGAAATACATACAATTTTGATGGGTATATATTGAGGATAAAAAAAACCCTTTAATAGCAAATTCGCTTGTCCTCTTGTCTTGATGAAGTTTCAGAACAACGCCTTAAGATGTTTAGGGGGTTAAGTGACATGTTGTAAAGTTCACGGGGTTACGTGAAATTTGCCCTAGTTTTCCCCTCAAGTCACGTCCCACAAATTCAAACTTGCACACCCAAAAAACCTCCCCTCCTTCATGACACCGCCACCTCCACCACCACAATCAACCTCACCAAATTCATCCGCCAAAGCCCCAGATCCCTCTCTCCTCCGTCGCGCCGCCTCCGCCGCCTCCGCCGCCTCCGCCGGCGACTTCACCACCGTCCTCTCCTCCTCCCCGCCCTCCGCCCTCACCCAGCCCTACAACTCCCTCTCCCAATCGCCATCAAACACAACCGCTTCGACACCGTCGGAGCCCTCTACAAACACATGCTCCGGTCCTCCATAACCCCTCAAGTTTACACGATCAACCTCTTTATATCGGCGTTGTGCGATTCGGGCCGATTGGATTACGCCAGTAAAGTGTTTGATGAAATGCCCAAGAAAGAATGTGTACCAAATGTGTACAGTTTCGGGATTTTGATTCGTGGATACTGTAGAAATGGGTTGAGTTTGATGGGTCTCGAGGTATTGGATAGAATGGAGAGCGTTGGGCTCGAGCCGAATATGGTGATCTTTAATACTTTGGTTTCGGGGTTTTGTAGGGAAGGGAAGGTTGAGGAGGCCGAGAGGGTTGTGGAAAGGATGAGGGCTCGAGGGTTGAATCCAAATGTGGTTACATTCAATGCTAGGATTTCGGGGTTGTGTAAGGCGGGTAAGGTTTTGGAAGGGTACCGGATTTTTAAGGATATGGTGGAGGATGAGGAGGTGGGTTTGCCAAAACCGAATCAGATCACATATAATTTGATGCTTGATGGGTTTTGTAGAGTTGGGATGATGGAGGAGGCGAAAAGTTTTGTTGAGTTGATGCGAAAGATTGGATGTTTTGAGAAGTTGGAGAGTTATAATACATGGTTGGCGGGATTGGTGAAAAATGGAGGGTTATTTGATGCGAGTGAGTTGTTGAATGAGATGGTTGGGAAAGGAATTGAACCTAGTGTGTACTCGTATAATATTGTGATCGATGGATTATGCAAGCAGAAAATGATTCCTAAGGCGAGGTCAGTTATAAGTTTGATGAGAAATAGAGGAGTTTTCCCAGATATAGTAACATATACTACTTTAATTCATGGATATTGTAACGAGGATAATGTTTTTATGGCAAATAAGACTCTTGATGAGATGGTAAATAATGGTTGTTTTCCAAACACTTTCACTTGTAATGTCTTGTTACAGAGTTTATGGAAAGAGGGGAGGATTGTTGAGGCAGAAAAATTGTTGGAAAAGATGAGGGAGAAAGGGTATGGATTGGATATAGTCAGTTGCAATATAGTTATCGATGGTCTATGCAAGAATGGAAAAATCGATAAGGCTACTGAGATTGTTAGCGGTATGTGGCATCATGGAAGTGCTGCACTTGGTGAACTTGGGAATTCATTTCTCGGGCTAATAGACAGTAAAGATAGTGGGCCCAAATGTGAACCCGATTTGATCACGTACTCAGCTTTGATTAATGGCCTCTGCCAAGTTGGAAGGCTTGATGAGGCCAAGAAACTGTTGATTGAAATGATGGTGAAAAACATTACCCCCGATATAGTTATATACAATACGTTTGTTGGTGGATATTGTAAGCATGGAAAAGTATCATCAGCCTTTAGAGTCGTTAAGGAAATGGAGAAGAAGGGATTTAAGCCGAACACAAAAACTTATAATTTGCTGATGTGGGGTTTAGGAAAGAAGCGCAAATTTAGTGAGATTCAGGACTTGATGAAAGAAATGAAAGAGAAAGGAGTTCCTCCTGATGTTGTCACTTGTAATAACTTGATTTACTGTCTGTGTGAAGCAAAAATGGTGAAAAAAGCTGCGGCACTTTTAGATGAGATGATGCGGAGTAACATCTTGCCTAATGTAACTTCTTATAGGTTGTTGATCAAAACTTTTTGTAAAGCTAGTGATTTTGATGCCGCAGAAACTGTACTTCAAGCTGCTCTTACTACTTTGGGCGAGAAAGAAATTATATACAGGTTAATGTGTAATGAATTGTGTACATATGGAAAAGTTTTGGAGGCCAAAGAAATGCTTAAAGTTGCTTTAGATAAGGGATTTTCCATTGAGAACTTCACTTACAAATATCTTATTGAGGAATTATGCAAAGGAGGTAAAGTTGATGATGCACAAAACTTGCTGAATTGTATGCTTAATAAAGGCTATCAGTTTGACCCTGCAATTTTCTTGCCAATAATTGATGCTCTGGTTAATATGGGAGAGAAACGTGAAGCAAATAAACTCTCAGAACATATGATGAATATGGCGGCTCATCAGGATAAATCAATTGAAGGCTCTCATCTGTATCCTAACATGATGAAGGAAAGAAGTAAACTAAATCAAGATAGCTCACTTGGGAATGATTGGCGCTCTATATTGCATAGGTATGATTATTTTAATCTCTACAATTATTGTCTATATCTGTATCTTTACTTTTGGGAAAAAAGTCTATTGAGTGCCTTTAATTTATTTTTTCAGTTTGGTTTTTTGCCGCTGTAATAACTTCCATCTACATTTGCTTCTCCTTTTTATAGTTCTTACCAGCTACCCCTGTTAAAATACAGACTTTTCCAAGAACCTTGAACATTTTGTGCCCCATGTTACCCAATCACATGAAAGTTTAACAATATCATGTAAATAACAATCCTGATCGAAAAAGGAAACCATCATGAAAGAGCATTTCCGTTATCTCAGTTGCAAAATCTGTATTGGATGATTTAAAACAATATCATGGATATGTAAAAATTATTGCTAAAATAACAACTTTGGTACCTCAATTGTATTTTCTCTTTGTGGTTAAAATTTCAATAATGTATTATGAACTTTGTGGTGCTTTTAGAACCTATCATGAACTTCTTTTATTCATGTAACTAGAAAGCTCATGCTATTTTGCTGAAAAATTAAGATAGTTTTCTGAAAAAACCTAGATAACTACTACTGTTCCTAGAACTTTTTTGCTAGATATAAATGTAATAGTGTTTAACTTGAGATTCTTCTAGAAGTTTGTTACACATCTTATCATTATGTCATAAATGAAATATCATCGTGATTGGAGGAGATGAAATCGTGTTATATTAAGCTTTTATGCACTAAGATATTTTCAATCAATATTTGTATTTTTCTTTGTGGACATCGCTCAAATAGTCTTTTCTTTCTACATTTTCTGTAAAACTTACTCTTTACCTCAGTAAGTGCTTCTAATGCAACCTAGTTAAAAAAGAACCATATTTCCTTAGGTCAAGCAACACTATGTCAAAGCTAACATCTTTGCTTTTGCAGGGATGATGGAAGTGGGATAGCCTTGAAAGTTCTAAAGAGAGTACAAAAGGGTTGGGGTCAAGGTAGCATACCAATTCCTCGAACAAACAATATTGATTTTCTCCATGATTGAATAGGGCCAAGAGATCTTGTTGTTGTCAGTTATATACAAATGCGAAGCAAGAATATCATGTCCAATGCTTGTGTTTGATGCGTGCAAAATGGCATGGTATTTGAAGTGTTAATGACACCTAGACAGAAACAATGGCAGTGGAGAGGATGCTAAGTTTGAATTGCTGCTTCATCGGTTTTAAATATGAACTGAGGTTTCTTTCAGGTATTGTACTATTACTTTTTTCTTTTTCAAAAGCATTGATTTTTGGGTTTTTTTTTTAAATCGCTTCTTTGGGTTGTTTGAAGATGCATACCCTGTCCTATGGGGGTTTAGCAATTTATCATCCATGTTCTATTTTATTAACGTATACATCTCATAACTCTCATGTCAACATGTTTGTTCAATTAGTTTCTAAACTCCCTTGGAAATCCCGTGGGAATATTTTCGGCGAAGGCTTAACTCTTATCATAATGTGATTCCCACAGGAGTCTAAAACTAAGGAAAGGACATGTCGTCACGGGGGACAGGAAAAGTAATTGCTAATAAAATAGAACACGAGTGATAAGCAGCTAAATTTCCGTCCTGTAGAGAATGTATCTTCAGATAACCCTTGATTTTATTTTTCTATTTTTCTATTTTTTATTTATGGTATGTAATGCAGTGATAGTTTATATTCTGTTTCTCAGGAAGCTGCCAAGCTTACTCATTTACTTGACAGAACATTAGAAAACGGGGCAGAAAATTATGAGGCACAACACAGTATGCAGTTTAAGGTGAGATCTGCTTAATAGTTCACTATGTAGCACGGACACGGATCCGACACGGCCATCCGACACGCCGACACGAGGCAAATCCTAAAAAATACATAGGATACGTGTGTTCGACACGTGTGTCCGACACAGACACGACACGACACAGCTTCATGTTATGCGTGTCCGTGCTTCATAGATAGTTCATACTATGGTGGATTTATGATTCCACTTTATAATTTCTAACTTCTTTGGAATCCCATTCAGGATCATACGTGTGTACATCGAAGTTAACCAATGGGGAACCAAAAACAGAACTATTTGCAGTTCTGAGAAATTTGATATGTAATGGAACAGAGTGGCATCATAGATCTATTTGTACAGCTAGTTGGGCATTGAGGATATAAGCATCAAGCTCCAAGGTTGATACTCCATCGCAAGGATTGCCATCCTTTTTACCCCCCTCTCTTTTCTTTTCAAGCTAATAGTTGTCTTTTTGTTTTCATTTTTTCAGATGTTGAGGAGTTTTATCTTGTTTGGATGGAGATTCTTCACAGTAGAGGTCACTTCAATAATCACACCATCTACTTTTACACACAGAGTTGAGTTATCTTTGGTTAAAAATGAAAATAGTAGCAATTTGGTGCGGAATTGAATTGTGATTGTCTAGATAATATTAGAAAGTTATGATTGAGAGAGGTGATAACTGCATTGTTGAATAGCATTATTCAGGCTTCCATGTTATTCTCCTGTAATTATTCTTTTCTCCTTTTGTTCACTTATATTTAACATGATATGGTTAGTTACGTTACGTATTTGTAGATAATGCCATCGTCTGTCAATGTAACTGCCAACCAGATTTAACTAATTATATTTATTTTATCAAATAAACTCAAAATACTTATTTATATGGTTCATTTAAATGGTTAGGTGAACTGAACTTGCAGATTTATTTATCCATTATTAATCTAGTGTATATATATATATTAAAGAAGTGTGGTTCGATTTTTTATTTATTTATTTTGGAACTAGTTTATAGTGTCATCTAAGATTATTTTGGCGGCACCATGCATTCATGAATTACAGTTAAAAATTGCTATCAGCAGAGTAGAATGGATATTATATATGGATGTTATGTCATACCATAAATTATCCGGACATAGGTTTGAACATACATTTATTCAGTGATGTTACTTGTCAGTCGACTTTTATCTATTCAGCTTTAGAAGATTTGATATCTGTGTAGTTATATTTATTCGGTTATTTCTTGAA
>NW_017972435.1:439098-451598 GCF_001876935.1 Asparagus officinalis | reverse complement strand
AAAAGCGGGATTACTGAAGAAAAAAAAAAAAAAAAAAATACCGTGCTTTGCACGGACTGCAAACTAGTATATTGGATAGGAGTAACTTAAGCTATCTTTGAGTTCCTTATGAAGCATTTTCATTCAAGTTGATCTTACAATAGTAGGAACAGATTACAACAGAATATAATTGGCATTTAGGGCCAGTTAAGTAGTGAAGCCATTTATAAAGATGAGAGATAAGTTGATTGGTAAGCTGGGGAGCATTGAGAATCTGAAGAATTTAATTGATAGCTGCTGTGAAAATGAAAAAATTGTTCTTTCGGCAGTTTATGAAAAATTGTATCATCCCTCTCAACAGGTAGCATGGTCAGCTACTGTATGGGATAGTCTTCATTATCCTAAGCATTCTTTCATCTTGTGGTTAGTTTCCCATTCTAGGTTGCTAACACAGGAGAGGCTTTGTCGTATGAACATCATCAATACTAATAGGTGTGTGCTATGTTCTAATCAACTGGAAACATGCCAACACCTTTTCTTTGACTGTCAGTACAGTGCAAATGTTTGGAACAAAGTCATGGATTGGTTGAATTTCAATTGGAGATCTTGTGATTGGAGCTCATTATAGACTGGTACAGTTATAGACTTCGAAGAAAGAATTTTGCTGAAAAATTAAAAAGAATGGCGCTCTCTGTTTCAGTATATCAGATATGGCAAGAGAGAAACTTGAGGATATTTCAAAGCAAAATGAGACAAACTGATCAATTGCTTCGTGTGATAAAAATCTCCATTTTCTCTAAAATTTTGAATGATGATTTTCCAGAGTATGTAAAGGAAAGTATTGTGAGATTGTAATTTTGTGATTTTTTTTGCTAGTTGTGATCCAGACTATCTGGAATTGTTTAGTGTTATGTAATGTTCACATTTGGTAATGAATAAAATCATTTTCATTGACCAAAAATAAGTAGTGAAGCCATACCGCTCTAATGATTCAACATGTTGAGTGGCCTTTATATTCACCAGTTGTGCTCTTTTTATGATTACACAACCCTTAGGTCGCGCTATTGCCTTTACAATCAGAAACGACTTTCTTTCATTGGAATATTTTCTCTTCACTCCGACTTGTCAAAGCTTAGAGTCTAACGGCCGATTTTAGAGCAAAAAAGGTGTGAATTTACTTCTTATGTGGTGATAGCTTATAGAACTGACCATTTTCTTAGGCTGTGTGGATTGCATTTACGGTTGTGTTTGGGTGAATAACTATGGCTTACAATATGTCTTAAAACTATTCTCAGATTAGGAGCGATACAACTCCATTTTGCTCAAGTCAATGACTCATCCTGGGCTCTATTTAACCTTCTGGTAGCCCAACCGATCTATGAAATCGTCTGCCACATGTTCTACATTAGTGTTGTTACTGCAATTGGTAATGGAGGATTAGTTTTGTCTTGTTTATAAGGACCCTAACGATAAGGCTATCCAAAAAGCCGGCGGCTCGGACCCAACTCAGAACCCGGCCTAACTCTTTCCATGTCCGGCTTAGTTCAAGCCTGGGTATGGGTACCTTCATCGATTCCCGGCCCTGACCCAGCCCAGCCCGAAATGCTAGGGCACCGGGTCATGTATCCTTAGGCCAGGTTCAGACTATCCGAACTCAGACGTCCTCAACAATTAGAAAACTACCCGTTAGGATTAGGTCCACGTCAAAAACTCAGGCTAGCCCTAGCCTAAATGGCTAGAAAACTAGCCATTGGAAATGGGCGACCTGGTTCGGTTTGGGTAGACCCAAAAACGGCCATAAATGGCTGGTTTTGGGTCATTTGATGAAAATACTCTAAAAACGATAAAAATTTATTGTAAGAGAAGTTTTTGAACTTGAACAATATTTTGCTGCATGTTTACTTAAGAGTCAAAATAATCAGGCATGCGATATTTTTGCAAAGGTAGAAAGTATATGAAACAACTTCATATCATGTGCTTTATGTTATGGCACATAATTTACTAACAGTGCAGGTTTCTACGTAGCTTTGAAATGCATCCTTTAGCCCATTAGGACGTTTAATTAATGTATGGGTAGTAATGTGCTTACAGGATTAGTGGGTGTCAGAAAAGAGACATCTAAACATTGATCGTCTTGTTAATATTGATGACAGGCTTCAAGATTTGATGATAGTTGATTCTGCAGCAAAAGAAGAGTAGAAGGTGCCAAGTTGTCAACCTAGTTAGGATGTGCTCATTTATTGTGATGCGATAATTTCTAAAAAAATATAGTATCTATTATAGATTATTAGATTAATAATAAAATAGAATTTATTTCTGATTATTTTAATTTATCAAAAATTTGCAAACTGTATAATTTTATTCTAAGTGATTAATAATAAGATTGGATTTCTTTGCAAGTTGTAACAATTTCACATCTTTGTAAATACTTATGAAGTTACATTTTTTTACAAAAAATCTATTTTTTTATTTTTTGTTTAAAATATAATTTTTTAGTCTAAAAAATTAAAATTTGAAAAGAAGATATCTCGGCTTCCGGATCCTCTCGGACCCGTAGACCTAGCCTAGTAGATCCGGGCCCAGCTCTAGATAGGACATTTTGCTAGGGCTATTTACATAGTCCTACCCAACGATACTCTTACAAGCACTCATATTCTTTGAGTCCCAGAACAAAACCAAGTTACAATATCCAACAAGTTGAGATATCATATAAAATAACACCTGATGATAAATTTTCTTTTCACCTCCATTTAGCTAACAAAAGAATAATTTGTTGTATCAATCTGTACTACATATAAAAGAGGATTGAGTTAGGAAAACCTTTGAATGTCTTTTTTCATAAAACTACAGTTAAATTTATCATCATTCATTACAATTCCTTCACATTCTATCCACTCACGTGAACATTAAATTTCACATTTTGCTAAGGGGATGTTTGGTTCACTTTAAAACTCCGTGGAAAACTTTTTCTCGCTTCCATGTCAGTTTTTTCACCTCCACGTTGGATATTTCATTTCTGTGGATTTTTTCCTAGCTTTTTTTCGCTAGGGTTGAAGAGGGAACCGAAGCATAAATCGCCGCCAAGTAGGTTTTTTTCCTCTCCCCTAATTCCTTCACCAACCGAGTGAAATCGACGAAAACCATGACCACGTCGGATTTTTTCTTCCTCGTTGGTTAGCTATAGTTACCTCCTTGCTCTTCTCCCGCCAAAAACTCTCGATGCCTTCTTTGTCATTGTATTCGAAGAAATTAGGGGAGGGGGTCTGATCTTTGCCGACGCTATCCAGATCTAATCTTTGTCGATGCTGTTGCTTCCAAAATCAAGGTAAAAATTATTTTTTTTAATTTTTGGATTATTAGTTTAATTTACAACAATTTTCTAAGAAATTGGGGGAAGGGAGTCTGATCTTTGCCGACGCTATTCCGATCTAAGCTTTGTATATGATTAATTTTTTGAGATTTTAAAGTAACATAAATGTTTTAGCAGATCTAAACTTTTAATTTGATTAATAGTATGAAGATGTTCTGATCACTAGTGGTAATTTGATTATTTTTTTGATTAGTTTTTTCAGATCTAAACTTTTAATCAGATTAATTTTCTGATTTTCCTAAAATATTGAAAAATACCCAGATAAGAAAAGGGAATTAAAAACATTTAAATATCCAATTGTGGAGAAAACTTGAAATTTTGAGATGCATGGGAATTAAACGCCTTCAAAACTCATACAAATATATACAAAACTTGAAAAAAGAGATACCAGATTGAGAGAATTGAGGAACTTAGACTAAAAAAGTGGATTTTATAGCTAAGTAACCAAAATTGTGCATGGAAATTTCAACTGGCACAAAAAAAATTATTTTTTTGTTTTTTAAGTATCTAATTAGTAGATAGTATGAAAATGTTATTGTAGCGTGTTGTTAATGTAATTTTTTTTCATTTTAGGAGCTAGATATTCCTATCTTTGATATTTTTAAATGCTATTTATGTCATTGTAATATTTTTTGCTTAAATATTGCAGTAATCCATGTTAGTAATTTATAATTTATAATTTGTAATTTGTTCAAATTTTGTTAGAATTCGACTTAGTTTCTAACTGGATAATGATTTTTTGCGTCGTAGATGGATAATGATGGGGATTGTTCCGATGAACAAAGTTTTATTAACATGGTTCAAGGTGTTGCCCTATCCGTTTTAATTATAATAATTACTGTCATAAGGAGAATGCAA
Organism: Asparagus officinalis; assembly: GCF_001876935.1. Taxonomy (NCBI): domain Eukaryota; kingdom Viridiplantae; phylum Streptophyta; class Magnoliopsida; order Asparagales; family Asparagaceae; genus Asparagus; species Asparagus officinalis. Next base: position 447,391 of record NW_017972435.1, on the reverse strand, counting down.
GCTAGACGTAAATCAATTCGTAGTGGTCCAAGTAACGGGGGAAAAAGACAAGAGAGAGCTAGAATTGAGCACATAGAGCGAATTTATAATGGTTTTAGTGATAGTTACATAAATTATATTAGAATATGGAGTGGTGCTTTTATTAAACTAGCGAGCGTAATGAGGAACTATAGCCTACTAAAAGACTCAAGGAATATAACAGTGGAAGAATAACTTATCATGACACTGGACATTCTACGTAATAAATCTAAAAATTGCATTGTCAGATCTTATTTTATAAGATCAGGGAAGATAGTTAGTAGATATTTCAACAAGGTATTACAAGTAATTATTTTCCTGCGTGGACAATACATGAGACAAGCCCCTAATGACATTTCCTAAGAGATCGTTAACAACTCGCTATACTACCCTTATTTCAAAGTATATCTACACTTTAAGCATATTTACATGTATAATCAATGAAAGTAAATTTTAATTTAGGTATGTGATACACGTATTATAGGATTGTATTAGAATGATAGATGAGACTCATGTTGATGCAATGCTTCCGATTAATCTTGTTGCACGCTTTCGGCACTGCAAAGGTGTTACACATAATGTGCTTACAGAATGCACCCCAAACAAGTTATTCACATATGTTTTAGCAGGTTGTGAGGGGTCTGTAAATGATTATAGGATTTTTCAAGATGCATTGTCTAGACCACAACCACATGGATTGAGAGTCTATGATGGTAATTAAATAAAGACTTAACTTAATATTTATTAAGTTTAATATTCAAACTTAACTTAACAATTTTCTTAATAAAATTATAGGAAAATACTATTTGTGTGATGCTGGGTACCCACACATACCAGGTTTCATCTCTTCATACCGAGGTGTTCGATATCATTGAAAGAACATTCGGGTAAAACACCTAAGAATAGAAGGAAATTATTCAATCTAAGGCATTCTTCAATGAGGTCTAAGATTGAATCTGCATTTGGCACATTGAAGAATCATTTTAAGATTTTGTATGCTATGCCATATTATCCTTTTCCTATACAAGTATGTATCGTATTGGCATGCACGGTACTCCATAATTTCATTGCAGCTGTGGATCCAAGTGATGAACTACTCAACGATGATTAATTTAATAAAGACATTGATGGTGAGGTGGTATTCAAGAATGACACTAATTTAGTTGATTTTACTCAAAATCAAACCCAAAGAGAGCAAACTGAATCAAGAAATAAGTAAAAAACTCTTAAGGATGACATTGCTTGGGCGATGTGGGTGGACTCATGTGATAAGTATAATCATGGTTTAACCACAGAAACTTGATTTTTATTTTTGTTATATTTATGCTCATATATGTACTCAATAACTCTATTTCCAGTAATTATGTTCTGCTTTTAATTCATGTATTCATGTTTTACTTCTTTCAGTTATCTAACTTTCTCTATTTAATTAGTAATGGTTGATAATACATCATTGAGTGGGAGAGATAATAAAAAAGGCAAGGGGTAGTTCCATCACCTTCCCCACCACCTCAACCCCCTCAGACTGTGCATGATGGTAGGGATTTTCCATTTCAGCAGTCGCACTTTGTACAACCACCTCAAGCATAACCGAATATTACATTCAATGATAGCAGCTACTTTCCAATGCACCATCATCTAGGGTCATATACGAACATGCTAAGTTCTCCAACTTTGCCTCCACAATTTCACAGTCCTAATCTTAGTGGGGTGCAACTTTCTCCTACTAGTGGTAATGGATCAACTCTCGAATCTGTTAGACCCTAGAAGGGGGGGGGGTGATTAGGGTCTTATGCTAATCTAATCCGATTAAATACCAATTAAAATATATTAACAAGTTATCCTAGCAAGTATGAAATACAACAATGTATATGAGCTAGGATAAGCAATATGAACAACAAGATATATCCTAACAAAAAGATATAGGCAATGTATGTGCAAGGATATATAAACTCAAGGGTAAATAATCTAAACTAGATAGTGGACAATATAATCAACAAGCAATATACAAAGGCGATATAAGATATGAACATAAAAGGAAGTGCGCCAATGCAATCACAAACAAACAATATGATTACGGAGTTCGGTCCCCACGACCTACGTCTCCTCTCCTCACCTCGAGGAGATCTCCACTATCACAACCGGGTTTTCTACGTTCACCCGAACAGCGTTTACACCTCACAATACAATCACTATGCAATCACACCTCACACACTAAGTGTTGGTCCTAGCCCGTGTCCTCCTCCTCAAGTGCTTGGTTACAACCTCTCCCTAGGCACGTCAACCGACGCCACTCCTCTTGGATTCGACCCCGTCTCTCACCACACACTTCTCTCAATGTACAAGTGTATTACAAATAAATCCTCACAATTAAGCATAATATAACAAATGATTGTTCTCTCTAACAAGGTGAGAACTCAATTAGGCTCAACTCAATGTCACATTATCCCACAACCTAATTATATAATGTATGCAAATACAATAAGCTCAATGGTTGTGTGTGTAAACAAAGAGTAAATCAAATCAAACTAAACTCAATATAAAACTAGCTTTAATAGAAATGATAATCAATAAATAATTATAAATAAAAGCTAGAGTTGAGTTTAGGAAAACTTCTCTAGATCAAGATGGAGAGATGGAGATATGAGACCAAACAAGAAGATAATCTCCTCCACTTGTGAAAACCAAAACAGCTTTAAACCAAACCCTTAAACAAGCTTAAAACAAGCTTAAACCCTTTTTCAAACCCTTGTTTAAAAACTTCTTAAATTTTTTGAGAAAGAACAGCAATGGGGTATTTATACCCACTCAAAATCTCAGCTAAAAACCCTAAGCCAAATGACAAAAACAGCCCCAGCAACGGTAACAAAACTAGTCGTTGGAAACAGAATTGAACGAGCGGCGGTCGACCGGAAATTCTCGCGGTCGACCGCGATCTAGGTCTGAAACAGAGAATGCAATCAGAACTTCGTCGGTCGACCGGTGCGGTCGACCGATGGAGATTTTCCAAATTGCATTTCCCATTTGTGAAAAATCATCATTTTGCAAAATAGTCCAAAACATGAAAATGGAAACATGTGAATTTTGACATTTTGGCTAAACCATGTTTTGAAACTTTGCACAATGATTATATAGACTTAATAAAGTATATATATGATTATTGTTAAGTCCAAAAACTAAGAATATGATATTTTCACAAAATTGCATATTCTATGCAATGTTTTCGAAAACACAATAGTAAATATAAAATATGTGATTTCATATTTATAAACATGAAAACCCAAAACATATGTATGTATATATATAAAACTATATATGCATAGAAACCAAAACTTGTGTATATATATATAACTATATATATATACGAAGAAACCAATAAAATGTGTGTGTATATTATATTGAGCTTAGAGTATCTAACACACATAATATAACACTTAAACTAAATTTACCCAAGCAAAGATCTTGATATTCATTGTAGCTCAACTTGGTACATGTTGCGGATGAAGCTTGAACTTGATCTTTAACTTGAATTGTATGTTACTTCACTCCACAATTCCGCCAACCTCCATTTGATATCGTCGTTGAAGCGCTATTCCATCAATCCTCCAACAACGTTGTTTGTCTATAATAAATAAGAAAACACAAATACTAGACAAACAACATTAGAAGTAAATTGTTTGTTAAACATCATCAAAACAAGAAGGCCAACAGAATCAGGTTCCAAACAGGACCTCATAGAAGAAGGGGTAGAAACATCACCAAATCCAAAGAAGAAGAGGAAAAACTCCACATCCAAAAAAATGGTGAAGCTGGTTGTTCTCAAGTGACCAAACATTTATTCTGGGATTCCCGTTATGATGATGAGCTCATTCCATTTCTTGCTGACTTGGTAAGAAAGTGTTACAAACCCGACAAAAGCTTTAAGAGAACCGCTTTTCATATGGCTTCTCAACATATTAATGAGAAGTTTAACACAGTTTTTAAATAGGATAATTTCATGCATCATATCAAAACTCTACGAACAAGATTTTGTGATATGAAAACTTATCGTAATCTCAGTAGTGCCGGATGGGATGATAGTATGAAGACTGTCATCATGGATCCTGAATGTTAGGATAGATGTATTGAGGTAAATAAACTCTCATTAAAGAATAGATTAATTTTCTATTTCTTTTTCTTATTTTCATTGAATTAATTAAACTATAATTTTTAGGACAAGAGCTTTAAGAATGCTAAGCTTAGACAATACGTCAAGTTAGATACATACTACTATCACCTCTTTATGAATGCGCATGAATCAAGACTATTTATGGGCATATCTTCGGTTGGTCAGAAGGAGATGATTGAGTCATTTCTCAACAAAGAGGGTTGAAGACCTATAGAGTATGGGTGTGCGTGGTATTTTATGATTCTCACTTAAGCACAATTACGTTTGGTTAAAGACTAATATTGTTTATCTTAGAGACACTACTCTTATGAGATGATGTTTATTTTTGTGGTTGTCAAACATTATGACGACGGTACTCCATTATTGTTATATTTTAGTAAATAGTTATTTGCTTTCATTTTATAATATTACCTATCATAGTGTGAACATTGTTGTGTACTAACTTTTAAATTAAACTTATGATTGCAGGATATTTATAAGTCACCATACAATTTCCTAAGATGCAAGCAACCTATAATGTGCACACATTGTACTAGATGACTACTGCTCTGGGTATTTTGTGTAGTAAGTATTCATGAAACGAGTTTACATTGTTGAATTTTTTACTTCTAAGGCCATGATGATTGTCAAAATTTTTGAGATTAGAAACCAAATGCAATATCTTTTGAAATTGCACTGGATGGCTAACAATGATGATATTGACCAAGTTCTGAGCTTATTCCTCTGGGTATTTTGGATAGTAAGTTTTCATGAAACAAGTCTACATTAATGACTATTTATTTTTAGGCTATGATGATTGTCAAAATTTCTGAGATTAGCAACCAAATGCAATATCTTTTAAAATTGCACTTGATAGCTAACAATGATGATATTGACTCAGTTCTGAGCCCATTTCACTAATTTTCTGTGACGTCCTAGGGTTCACACAATGTTACAGTCCAAGGTGAAACCCGGATTGTCAAACCTGCTAAGCACCAACATCATGCTACGACATGTTTTACCATCATATTTACTATCTCTCTAGTAGAGTCAACAAATAGGTGAAGGTACAAAACAGACAAATAATGGAAATAGTATAAGGATAGAATATGCACAGAAGAAGTGTGAGAATGATCAACACATGAGCCCAATTGACTTAGTATAACAATATCTCTGATCTGTAATAAATGTACCAAGTCTCATAATCAAGAGTCAAAAGAAAATCTCTCTAAGGCATACTGCCTCTATAAAATAAAAATACAATCTCTAGAGTCTGAAAATGAACAACTACTGTGAAGCTCTGTAAATATCTACTAATAAAATAAATAAGATGGATGCTAAGATGCGACTCCATCAATCTTGAGACACTCCGTACGCTTGACTCGTCGCCTAAAAAGAGGGGAAACAACGAGCGTCAAGCGCTAGCGATATCATCGCTACCGCCCCCAAGGGGAAGGGGTAGTAGTAATAAGAAAATACTGATTAGTACAAATAAATATAAAGTCATCAATACTATGCTAAATGAAAATTAGTATTTAGAGATTCATAACATGAGAATGGGTACGTCGAGCGAAATAATCTAAACAAGAAAACCCTCACGTATATACCTCGTATCCCAAATTACGAATCACTAAATATCAATCTCAACTAAGAATAAAAATACAAGAGAAATTAGTAACTAGAAATCCACAACTCGAGACTAGTACGTCGAGCGAAATAATCCAAACAAGAAAACCCTCATGTATATACCATATATCTCGAGCTATGAATCACTAACTACTAATTTCAAACCTATATATAAACAATCATCACAAACAGAAATATTACAGCTTCTACCCTCAATCATAAAGAAATAATTTGTCACAATCTCAGACTACCCTCAGGTAGCTGACACCATCATAAGGAAATATTATGCAGCTCAAACATTACAAAATACTATGTCATGTATGTCATATATCCAATGTATACCCTACTCATGGGTAAACTACATGGAATCACACTACAACTGTATATATGTATACATCTCTTTTCGCAACAACGATACTCTTGTAAGGTTCTTACTCAATCGCTCTGCGGCAATATGTTTTATCTCCCTATTCAGGCTACATGAAATAATGATACTCTTATAAGGTTCGCACAATAACATGTGTGTTCGACTTCCTTACTCAATCATTCTAAGGCAATAGGTTTTATCTTCCTATTTCGGCTACATCAAATAATGATACTCTTATAAGGTTCACACAATAACATATGTGTTCAACTTTCTTACACAATCGTTCTACGACAATAGGTTTTATCTCCCTATTCCGGCTACATAAAATAACTATACTCTTGTAAGGTTCGCATAATAACATGTGGGTTCAACTTCCTTACTCAATCATTCTGTAGCAATAGGTTTTATCTCCCTATTCCGGCTATATAAAATAATGATACTCTTGTAAGGTTCACACAATAACATGTGGGTTCAATGTAAAACCCTAAAAATTTGAATATTTTGTGATAAATAATAATAAATATGTTATATATTTATAAATAACATATTATGATGTTTACGTATACTAGAAATTTATTTAATATCAATTTAATGTATATATATATCTATATATATAAGAGCAAATGCACAAATCATGTTCGATGTATAAATCTAGAAATTTATGACTAGTGGAGAGATTTTGTATTTTACACACTAATACGTTCTGAATGTGGAAAAACTTAAAAGACCAAAGTTGTAGATATCTTCAGCAGCTTTCTAACAAATCTTTAATCACCTCATTCTGAGGTCGGATACGAATGTTACAGCCAAAATATCAAAGAATATGTTTCTAGTCAGACTGGGTTTTCCAATTTCAGGTTTCGGGTTTTGGGCTGTAGTTTTTCGGGTTTGTTATCATATATATACATGTTTAAACACGAAAAACACCTCTTTTTTCCCGTGTTCCAAACCCTAGTAGCCCCTTTTCCCCTCTCTCAAACCCTAGTTCTTTTCTTTGGCGATTTTGAGAGATTTTGGAGGATTTTTCAGCGGGTTTTGTGCAGTGCAGCGAAGGGGATTAGTTCTCTTTCACGTGGCATGAGTTTTTTAACATCTGAGGCGAGTAACATCTCAACTAACTCTTCACCCTTTTATTTTGTACGTTTTATTAAGTTTTATTCGGATTTTTTAAGCCTAAAACGTATTTTTAGTGTACAAAAGATAGATCTTTATAACTTATGAAGTGAGAATACATTATTATTATTTTTAGTGTACAAAAGATAGATCTTTATAACTTATGAAGTGAGAATACATTATTATAATTTTCTAATTGATTACAAAGATAGATCTTTATAACTTATGAAGTGAGAATACATTATTATAATTTTCTAATTGATTACAATAGTAACATTGACAAATTTCAGATCTGAAATTTATTAATTGTGAATTAAATCACAAGTTTTTACTTTTAAAACATTTAAACATGTGTATATAAATGTTTAAGGTTTCGACGATATATTTACATGCTAATATTTCGCTTCATGTTATTTCATATATGTTGATATCAGTAATATTATGCTTGAAAAATAATGATATCACTTCTAGATTTATTTTGAAGCAGACAGAAATCTATGAAGGTTTTCTGTCTGTTTCGGTTGATCGCCGGCACAGTTTGTGCATGTTTACTTTTGTTGTGTGCTTTAATATGAACGAGGAGTCACCTCGAATATTTGGCGTTAGAAATTATTGTTTATTATGTATCTTCATATGTGAGATGGCTTGCGGACATGAGTTTAGATTTGCACACTGAGACACATGTGAAATTAGTGTATATGCATTCGTTTCATATATCTCATCGATATTCTACACATTTCATTCAGTCCATATGTTGGGCAATTATTATGTACAGTCCATGTATTGGACATTCATCATATTCAGTCCATGTGTTGGACATTCATTGTATTCAGTCCATGTGTTGGACATTCATCATTCAGTCCATGTGTTAGACAATTTATATATGTAGTCCATGTGTTGGGCATCCACTACACCTAGTCTTAGTCCATGTGTTGGACACTTGTTTAAACCTTGAGTATGACACTTACACTTACATAGGCTGGACATGACACTTATGTGGGTTTTGACATGACATGGTATTT
>NW_017972435.1:401598-436598 GCF_001876935.1 Asparagus officinalis | reverse complement strand
AGGAAGTTTTATTCGGTACGAGAGATAGCTGAGGCCGCCACTTCACAGGAAATTGATACGGCCATGTTTCAGAAAGACAAGGAAGGGAAAGCTAAGACAGGATAGACCGAAGATAAGGGTAAGAATAAGAGACCTTTTTTAGACCTCTGCAGCAGCATCATGATCCTCATAAGAAGGGACCCTAGCAGGATCAGAGAGCGCATCAGCAGCACAAGTTTCAGGGGGTTTGCTATAATTGTCGCAAGGTCGGACACAAGGCATCGGAGTGCCGCAACGCACCAGCAGGAGCTCAGCAGGGAAAGGGTCCGAATCAGCAGTAGCAGAGACTTCAGGGCAGAGGTCAGGGCTAGCAGATGAGGCTTGAGGCACCGCCAGCAGCTCAGAAGATTGAGGGACAGGTTCGCACAGTTCAGGAGGTTCCTCATAGGCAGATAGTCCTGTATTCTCCGGCACCAGTAGTAGAAGAGTCTTCAGCCACAGGCAGAGTATATGTGGTAGTTCCGCGTGATCATGGAGCTAGCGGAGCCGTAGTGGAGGGGACGGTCAGGCAGAGTATATGTGGTAGTTCCGCGTGATCATGGAGCTAGCGGAGCCGTAGTGGAGGGTACGTTCCTTGTGAATTCCTTTCCCGCCCGTATTATCTTCGATTCGGGAGCTTCGCATTCCTTCATTTCGTATGCTTTTATGTCTAGACTCCAGCTCATAACTCAGCCTCTAGATACCCCTTTATCAGTATTCACCCCTTTAGGTGAGGTATCGCTTCTAGAGAGCGTTTGTAGGAGGTGTACCGTCAGTTTAGACGAGTCGGAGTTCGTTATCGATTTGATAGGGTTGCATATGTCTTAGTTCGATGTTATCCTTGGTATGGATTGGTTATCTTCCTACCACATTAGTATTGACTGCTTTGCGAAGATAGTCAATTTGCGAGTGTCCGATGGGTCTGAGATGATTGTAGCCACCTCTCAGGGCAACTGTTTTGCGGAGTCGTTTCTAGCGTACATCGAGGAGGTGATGCGACGGTATCAGAGTATTAATTTATTAGAGACTAGAGTTATCTCAAAGTATCAGGATATCTTTCAGGATATACCTAGGTTACCTCTTTGTGAGAGAGGTTGAGTTTTGTATTGAGTTACAGCTAGGCACAGCCCCGATATCCTGTGCACCCTATCGCATAGCACCAGCTGAGATGAGGGAGCTTCAGACCCAGTTGGACGAGTTATTAGCTCAGTGTTTTATTCATCAGAGTTAGTCTCCATGGGGAGCGTCGGTTCTCTTCGTGAAGAAGAAGGACGACAGTATGCATTTGTGTATTGATTATAGAGAGTTGAACAAGGTCACTATCCGAAACAGGTACCAATTACCTAGGATTGAGGACTTGTTTGACCAGTTACAGGGAGCATAGTATTTTTCGAAGATTGATCTTCGTTCTGGTTATCATCAATTGCGGGTGCGGGAGATGGATATTCCCAAGACCGCTTTTCTGACTCGATATGGATCTTACGAGTTCATGGTCATGCTATTTGGGTTAACCAATGCACCTGCGGTATTCATGGATTTGATGAACCGGGTTTTTCGTCCCTTCTTGGACCAGTTTGTGATTGTTTTTATCGACGACATCCTCATTTATTCGAGATCAGAGGCAGATAATGAGCAGCATCTACGGTTAGCTTTGCAGACCCTACAAGAGCATCAGTTATATGCCAAGTTCAGCAAGTGAGAATTTTGTCTTTTAGAAGTCAGATTTCTCAGCCACATCATCAGTAGAGAGGGCATAACAGTAGATTCGGCTAAGGTTACAGCAGTTCTTGATTGGGAACCGTCGAAGATGGTGACAGAGATTCATAGCTTTTTGGGTTTAGTCGGCTATTACAGGAAGTTCATCTTAGACTTTTTAAAGATTTCAATGCCGTTTACACGCCTTACGAAGAAGAGTGTACAGTTTATTTGGAGTGTGGAGTGCCAGAAGACCTTTGATACCTTGAAAACTAAGTTGACTACAACACCAGTTTTGACTATTCCAAGCAGCGATAGGACATTTGTGGTCTACACAGATGCATCATTGGCAGGTTTAGGAGGCGTCTTGATGCAGACTCAGAGGGTGGTAGCATATATCTCACGACAGTTGAGGGTACATGAGCAGAACTATCCCACTCATGACTTGGAGTTAGCAGCATGGGTATTTGCACTGAAGTCATGGAGGCACTACTTGTATGGAGTGTAGTTTGAGTTGTTCACAGACCATCAGAGTCTGAAGTATCTTTTCTCTCAGAAAGAGCTCAACCAGAGACAGAGGAGGTGGATTGAGTTTATCAAGGATTACGAGTTCGCGATTCAGTATCATCCGGGGAAGGCGAACGTCATAGCAGATGCTTTAAGCAGGAAGCGTCGACATTGGGTTTTGGCTTTGAGATGCTCATTGTATTGAGATCTTTTTACTCTTAGCCAGTTTGATTTTAGAATCGAGATTTGTGGAACCAGTGCATTTTTGGGAGCTGTGTTAGTGCAGCCATCTTAGAGTATCAGAGTTGTCAGAGCTCAGCTGGAAGACTCTTGGATTCAAATCCAAAAAGAGGAGATTACCAAAGAGCCTAAGGCTGATTGGACCATTAGATCAGATGGAGGTCTACGAATAAAGGGTAGGCTGGTTATGTCATCCAGTGCCGAGCTGAAGAGGGAGTTATTTGATGAAGCACATCGTACTCGGTACACAGTATATCCAGGGACCACTAAGATGTACAAGGACCTAAAGAGATACTTCTGGATGGAGTGATATGCGTAGAGAGATTGCAGAGTATGTGGCTAAGTACTTTACCTGTCAGCAGGTGAAGGTAGAACATCAGAGGCCGGCAGGAACACTTCAGCCTTTACCCATCCCAGAGTGGAAGTGGACGAATATTTCTATAGACTTCATTGTAGGGTTGCCGAAGTCAAGGAAGGGGAATGATTCTATTTGGGTGATAGTGGACCGGTTGACGAAGTCACACATTTCGTTCTAGTGAAGACTACATACACATCTGAGTCATATGCGAGGATATTTGTTCGGGAGATAGTTCGACTTCATGGAGTTTCGGACACGACTGTATCGGATCGAGGTTTAGTGTTCACTTTTCACTTCTAGAAGATTTTCCAGGATTCTTTTGGCAGCAGACTATCATACAGTAGTGTATTCCACCCACAGACGGATGGTCAGACAGAGAGAGTAAATCATGTGTTGAAAGACATGTTGTGGGCTTATGTCATTGACTTTCAGGGTAGCTGGGAGGATCATATTCCACTGATAGAGTTCGTTTATAACAATAGTTATCAAGCGACAATCGGTATAGCCCCGTACGAAGTATTGTACGGGAGACCTTGTAGATCACCGATATGTTAGGCAGAACCGGAAGATAGCTTGATGCTTGGGCCAGAGCTTGTGAGACAGACCACTGAAAAGGTAGCATTGATCAGAGAGCGGATTCTAGCCGCTCAGACTCGGCAAAATAGCTATGCAGTTAAGAGACGAAGACCTTTGTAGTTTCAGGTTGGAGATTCAGTTATGCTGAAGGTATCACCCATGAAAAGCGTTCAACGATTCGGAAGACGGGGAAAGCTTGCACCAATGTATATTGGACCTTTCTAGATTTTGGAGCGTATTGGAGCCGTGTCATATAGACTAGATCTTCCAGCATCGATGTCTAGTATACACAATGTATTTTATGTTTCTATGCTCAAGAAGCACTTACATGATGAGGAGCAACAGCGAGTGTTGGTTGCACCAGAGATTGAGATTTAGGATGATTTGACTACTATTTAGATTCCAATTGGTATACTTTCTAGAGAGGATAAGAGACTTAGAAACAAGGTAATTCATTTGGTGAAAGTTCAGTGGAATCGAAGAGGCGTTGAGGAGATTTCTTAGGAGCGTGAAGAGGACATGCGTCATGACTACCCACACATGTTTAAACAGGTAAATTAAATTTTTGTATGACTTATATATGACTTATGGATTACATGTATGATGATGTTTATACTTAACACTAAAATGAGGGTATTAACACTTAACTCCTAAATACTCGGAACACATGGTATATATATGAGGGGTTCCTTGTTTGGATTTTTTGCTCGATGTACTTGTTCCATTTAGTTAGGGGTTAAGTGGGGGTATTTATATTTTAGATGGTTAAGTGTAGACATCGAGGATGATTGAAGATGTTATGCAGCGTGACTACCTACACCTATTGAGGAAGTGGATTGATTTATGTTTGCGATTATTTGTATGGTTATATTTAAATTTAATGCTAGAATGAGGATATTTCCGCTTAATTCTTAATCTTTTGGAACATATGGTATATATATGGGGGGTTCCTTGTTTGGATTTTTCACCCGGCGTACTAGTTCCATTTGATTAAGGATTGAGTGGGAATATAGTCATTCTGGATTGTTAAGTATAAATATCTCTATATGCTTATCAATAGTTTAATATTATGAGAGGTGTATGTGCGGGTTTGATTTCACCCTCGACATGCTTTTTAATACTATCTTTCAGTTAAGTATGATTACTGAATTTCGAGGACGAAATTCTTTTAAGGGGGAAAGAATGTAAAACCTTAAAAATTTGAATATTTTGTGATAAATAATAATAAATATGTTATATATTTATAAATAATATATTATGATATTTGAGTATGCTAGGAATTGATTTGAGATCAATTTAATGGATATATATCTATATATATAAGAGCAAATGCACAAATCATGCTCGATGTATAAATCTGAAAATTTATGACTAGTGGAGAGATTTTGTATTTTACACACTGATACGTTTTGAATGTGGAAAAACTTAAAAGAGCAAAGTTGTAGATATCTTCAGAATCTTTCCAACAAATCTTTAATCACCTCATTCTGAGGTCAGATACGAATGTTACAGCTAAAATACCAAAGAATATGTTTCTAGTCAGACTAGGTTTTCCAGTTTCGGGTTTCGGGTTTTGGGCTGTAGTTTTTCGGGTTTACTGTCATATATATACATGTTTAAACACGAAAAACACCTCTTTTCTCCTGTGTTTCAAACCCTAGCAGCCCCTTTTCCCCTCTCAAACCCTAGTTCTTTTCTTTGGCGATTTTGAGGGATTTTGGAGGATTTTTCAGCGGGTTTTGTGCAGTGCAGCGAAGGGGATTGGTTCTCTTTCACGTGGTAGGAGTTTTTCAGCATCTGAGGCGAGTAACATCTCACCTAACTATGCACCCTTTTATTTTGCATGTTTTATTAAGTTTTATTCAGATTTTTCGGGCCTAAAACGTATTTTTAGTGTACAAAAGATAGATCTTTATAACTTATGAAGTGAGAATACATTATCATAATTTTCTAATTAATTACAATAGTAACCTTGACAAATTTCAGATCTAAAATTTATTAATCATGAATTAAACACAAGTTTTTGCTTTTAAAATATTTAAACATGTGTATATAAATGTTTAGGGTTTCGACGATATATTTACATGACATGTGTATATAAATGTTTAGGGTTTCGACGATATATTTACATGCTAATATTTCGTTTCATGTTATTTCATATATGTGATATATTTACATGCTAATATTTCGTTTCATGTTATTTCATATATGTTGATATCAGTAATATTATGCTTGAAAAATAATGATATCACTTCTAGATTTATTTCGAACCAGACAGAAACCTATGAAGGTTTTCTGCCTGTTTCGGTTGATCGTCGGCACAGTTTGTGCATGTTTACTTTTATTGTGTGCTTTAATATGAACGAGGAGTCGCCTTGATTATTAGGCGTTAGAAATTATTGTTTATGCTGTATCTTCATATGTGAGATGGCTTGCGGACATGAGTTTAGATTTGCACACCGAGACACGTGTGAAATTAGTGTATATGCATTCTTTTCATATATCTCATCGATATTCTACACATTTCATTCAGTTCATATGTTGGGCAATTATTATGTGCAGTCCATGTATTGGACATTCATCATATTCAGTCCATGTGTTGGACATTCATTGTATTCAGTCCATGTGTTGGACATTCATCATTCAGTCTATCTGTTAGACAATTTATATATGCAGTCCATGTGTTGGGCATCCACTACACCTAGTCTTAGTCCATGTGTTGGACACTTGTTTAAACCTTGAGTATGACACTTACACTTACATAGGCTGGACATGACACTTATGTGGGTTTTGACATGACATTGTATTTGAGTTCTGAGATGGGTTAGTCTTCTTTATATTATTGTTCCTATGTTAGATCTTGGATTTGGTATTTAGGGATTTATAATTTGAGATACAAGGTATATACATGAGGGTTTTATTGTTTGATTTATTTCGCTCGATGTACCTATGCTCATGTAGTAATTTCCTAAATACTAAAATCCTCTTATTGTTAGGATTTATTTCGCTCGATGTACCTATGCTCATGTAGTAATTTCCTAAATACTAAAATCCTCTTATTGTTAGGATCAATGATTTCATGTATATATGTATTAACTATTGTTAGGATCAATGATTTCATGTATATATGTATTAATTGTATTTTCTATATGCAACGAGCCCTCTCTCTTGGGGTTGGTTGTGATGTTGCTCGCTAGCGCTTTGATGCTCGTTATCCCTCCTATTTCAGGTAACGAGCCAGGTGCACGGAGAGTCGCAGGTTGATGGCGATATTTATTAGTGTACGTCTTTCATTTGTAGTTTTATTTTATTTATGGAGCTCCACTGTAGATATTTTGTTTAGAAATTTGAGAGTTATGTTCTAGAATTTGTAAAGGATGTGTGCCTTATTTCCTTTTATAAGATATTCTGTATTTGAGACTTGTTGAGATCTCCAGACTAGTTATTTCAGATATTCACTTTATATTTTTGTATGTTGGATGATGAAATATCATTTTTATCTCTATTATTTCATCATATATCTCTTTTATTATCTTTTACGTGCTTTTGTACCTACACCTGTTGTTGACTCTACTAGAAAGATAGTAATTGTGATGGTAAAACATGTTATTGCACGGTGTGGTGCATGGCAGGTTTGACAATCCTTGTTTTACCTCAGACTGCAGCCTTGTGTGAACTCAGGGGCGTCACAGTTGGTATCAGAGCTCTAGTTCCAGTATCTTTAGGATCATCCTGTGTCGAGTCGTGGAGCTAGGATAGAGTTTCTTAGGATTCATGCATAGAGTCCGCTAAGGATTTTCTAGTATTAGTGAGGACGATATATGCGTATATCTTAAAATTTTGAGAATATTTTTTTATGACAACTATTTTGTGTAAATTTAAGTATTTGTGTGAATACTAAATGTGTGAAAATCGTATTGTGATTCATAACAGGAGTAGTGACGGGTATAGACAGAGCAGTCTCTAGTGAAGAGGTAGAAGTGTCTGTTGAAAAATTGAGTCGTGTTATCTGTTGTCGGGTCTCATAAGCAGTGAGAGCTCCAATAACTGAGGCCAAAGTCAAAAATTAAGGCTGATAAAGTAGTTGATCAGTCATAGTTGAATTATAGGGACTGCAATAGTTGATGCACCTAAACCGCTCGTACCAGGCTAGCCAGTCTTCATATGTGGAATCATGTCCAGGAAGAATGGAGCACAATTCTATCCAAAAGCTTGCATTTGTCCAAAATGAGACTGCAGAGAGAAACTATCTTTGCATTGTAGAGCAACGTGTTACAGAATATATACTTCCCGTGCACCAGAACACTTAGTGCAATGCTCAGTGAGGCGAGTCTACATGGCTCGAGCAGAGAGAAGAGAACCAATTTCGTCAGTGAGACTAGATCCAACATAGTGAGTGAGATAATCCATGACACAAAATTAGTACAACGGCCAGTCCAAACTCTCCTTGACATAGAGAGCACAAGTGGTCTGAAGATCAACATTAATACTGCCAGATGTAATAGTACTGGATGGAGCAATAATGCTAATGGATGGTGGAACTGGTCCCGTGCTGGTGAGATGATCAAGCAGACCAGCGTCACGCAAGGCATTGATGACAATGGTGGACCACTCTGCCCAGTCACTTTGATTATTGAGGGGCAAAGGTGGTTTGGGAATCTTCTCTGAAGGATCCATATAACAGCAATGTTGAGACGTTAAGACGTCGAGATGCCGTTACTGACTGCGAAACGACAATGTCGTTCGTTTGAGGCCGAGAGACGACTTGAGCAAATACTGAAAATTTTGAATACTTTTGCAATATTCATGATTTAATTAAGGGGGTGGAACATATACATGAAACCCCCTTGATTACTATATGAGATTAGGTCTAGTTGCTACGACATTTTGACACTGCATGTTGCTCCAACTACAACGAATCATCAATGATTCGTGAGTACCATTACTTACCCACCTAGTCTAATCTATTTAATACGACATTGTGTCCGAATCTTTTTTTTTTTTTAATATGCACGCCCCCGTGAAATTCCAGTAAAAATCAATTACATGTTTCTTGTGACTTATCTTTCCTATGCAAGCGATCGATGTAATATGCAAATTTTGTCAGAATCCATATGACATTGGATTGGAAGTTGTCTGGGTATCTCTCGCACTAGAAAGTGTAGAAAACCAATGATAAATATACAAATTTTGAGATCAATACCTATTAGTTTAAGTTCTTTATCCAAGTTTAAGATCCATGTCATTCTTAATATATATGTAATACGAGTATCTTTTGATCAGAAAATGCAGAGAGAAGTAAAATAAAGTTAGGGTTTGTTGGCGGCGGACAGAGTGTATCTACATGTGGATATTGTAGGACGCCTTCATTAATTTGTGAGGGCATCTCATCTGCATTTTATGTTAACTCTAGATATATATTAATCTACTTCGAGTTAACGGTTAATCATTGTGATTAACTCCTAATTAAGAATATTATCCATGGCATTGTTGAGATTGTTTAGTCTGATGACAGTTAGATAAATGATAAGAACTCAATACGACTGATCATAAGAAGATAGATAAGTAACATTTGTGCTGTTTTTGTTATAGGTGCCAGGGAACAATTCCTGTTTTAGTTCGTTGCGTCTATAAGAATATTTGCATCCAAGTTTTATAAATGTTAAAGTAAGAGAGAGAGTATTGGGTAAATTTTCCTTGAATTGAATATTAAGTATGTACATATATATATACAAGTAGAGGAGGGTAAGGTTTGTCCTCATAACCAATGTGGGACTAAACCTACTACTAACACAATATTATCAACATCTCTGTAAGAACTGTTCACTATATATATATGGCCCAAAAATCTAACCTTTGATAACCAGAATTCACACTTGCTAAATTTACATATAACTGGTGCTCCCGCAAAGTCTGCAATGCTAACCGCAAATGCTGCTATTGCTCAGCCTCTGACCTCGAATAAATGAGAATATCGTCAGTGAAAACAATCACGAACTGGTCCAAGTATGGACAAAAAACCTGATTCATCAAATCTATGAATACTACAGGTGCATTGGTTAGTCCAAATGACATGAAAAGAAACTCGAAAGACCCATATCGAGTCAAATAGGTGGTTTGGGAATATCCATTCACCGCACTCGCAACTAAAAATAACCAGAACGAAGATCAATCTTTAAGAGATACTGCGCTCCCCGCAGCTAGTCGAACAAGTCATAAATCATCGATAGTAGATACCTGATCTGTGAAGTGACCTTATTCAACTCACGATAATCTATACATAATTGCATGTTACCGTCATTCTTCTCCACAAAGAGGACCGGCGCTCCCATGAAAATAACTCCGACAAATAAAACCCTAAGTTAACAACTCATCTAGCTGAGTATGTAGCTCACTCATCTCAGTGGGTGCCATATGATAGGGAGCTCAAAATATTAGTACGGTGTTTACCGCAACTCGATGCAGGAAAACAACCTCTCTCACCGGAGGAAATCTCGGTATGTCCTGAAAGACATCCTGATACTCTGAGACGACTCCGGTCTCGCTCAAAACTACACCCCAATCCTGTATCATCACCTCCTTAACATATGTCAGAAATGACTCCGCATTCTGATTACCCTATAAGATTGCTACTATCTATACCAACCCATTGAATGCTCACAAGCTGACTATCTTTGCAAAACAGTCTTAACATGGTAGGATGATAACTAATGCATACCAAGAATAATATCAAACTCAGACTTTCATAAGACGATCAAATCGGCCATGGACTCAGACTCGTGTAAACGGATGATACATCTCCTATAGATACTCTCTAAGAGAGACACCTCTCTCAAAGGAGTAGAAACTGGTAATGGAATGCCTAAAGGCTGTGCTACAAACTGAAGTCTAACCATGACATCATGATAGATAAAAGAATGTGAAGCTTCTGAATCAACAAGATTCGAGCTGGAAAGGAAATCACTAAGAAAGCTCTGCTCACACCATGATCACACGGTACGACTGCATAAACCTTGCCGGTAGGTAGCGATTGCTACGTTGATGGCGGTGGAATATATGTGATTGTCTGTCCTTCAGGAATCTCCTAGATAGCATGAATCTGGCCTACTGACCCCTCAATCCTCTAGATGGCTGGAGGTGCCTTAAATCCTCTGCTGCTGGCTGTAATCACGGCCCTGAGACTGCTGATTCTGACCTCTGTCATGTTGGCCTCCTGCTGGTGTACTACAACAATCCTTTTCTCTATGTCCGATCTTGTTACAATTATAACATGTATACTGAATTCTGCACTACTGTGGCGCTCTCAAATCATGTTGTAGGTTGTGCTCTCTTCTTATGTTTTCCTTGTTATTGGCGGTAAAAATCCTTAACCCGCTACTGGGGCTCTCTAGATTCCGCAATAGGTCTCTTACCCTTGTTATTGTCATGTTGGTCATGATTCCATAATTAACTACATGTATATATCCCTACTTTAATCGGACTAGCTCTAGTGCTTGTCAAAGAAGCAAATAAATTTTTTCCAAATAAGTGGTATTCACTACTTCGGCAAAAATCTGAAGTCGGTGCCATCCTCCGGTGAAATCCTCAAGTGATATCTTCTACGCTGAATACATCTAACTCGGCTTTAGTACCGAGTCGACGTTAAAAAACCTTCACATATTTCTTCCATTTATAGACTGCGCATAAATCTGGTGTGCCTTGAAACTATGATGTTCTCAGTGTCTGATGTCTTTCTTATTCTTATAGAGCCAAGCCTCTTACTCTGCGGCTCTATCAACAGCTGGTTGTGGTGATGATGAAATCATTGATATAGCCTCTTCAATAGGCACGACTGGTACAACTAGTGGTGGAACTCCAGAAAATATAATGTGGCTCGTTACTCGCTCCTCAAGTGTTGCTAGTCTCTGCTTCTGTGATCGGCGTTATGAAGTTGATCAGATACTGTGGAGCCTGTTGCGGCTCGAGCTCTGCTTGCCAGCTCTCCGGGTACGAGTTTTATCTTGACCGCATCCTCATCCCAACATTTATAATATCAAGAGGAGAGCTTAATGGACACAGTAAATGAGATCGCAAACATATATACATAACATAACGTATCACATAGTATTCACGAAAATACTTTTCAATCAAAGTAAGGTAGTTATAAAAAAAATTCATAATTTTCAAAGTATACGTATTACGTTCTTATTCATTCTAGAAATTCCTAACGGACTCTATACATGAATCCTAGAAACTCTATCCTAGCTCCACGACTCGACATAAGATGATCCTAAGGATGCTGGAACTAGAGCTCTGATACCAATTGTGACACCCTCGGGTTCACACGAGGCTGCAGTCCAATGTGAAACCAAGGATGTCAAACCTGCCATGTACCTATACTGTGCAATAACATGTTTCACAATCACAGAAATATCATTGTAGTGGAATCAAATAAGACAGTATAGGTACAAATAGATATAAAAGAGATGAAGACAAGAAATAGAACAAAGAAATATTTGATAAATCTCCAAATAATCAGGTCTTAACAGATATAAAAGAAAATATGTCTAACAATATGAAATAAATGATCCAAAATCTTAACTACAAGAGTCAATTGAAAAGTACATATGCTCTCTCAACTCTCAAAATGTACTGCAAATCTATACGTCAACTAGAAATATAAACTAAACATCTGTGGAGTAGAACTACTAAACAAATATGACGGCGACTATGCTGAAAATCCGTCAACCTTTGGCTCTCCGAAACTCTACTCCACTGCCTGAAAAGAAGTGAAAACAACAGCGTCAAAGCGCTAGCAAGATCATGTCCATCCGACCCATGGGAAGGGCTACTAGGTATGATGGAGGCTCTATAGGCCTGTCCATCCGGGCCGGCCCGGAAAATCGGGCCCGGAATGACATAAATTATAAATACAAAAAATTATAAAAATAAAAGATGATAAAAATAACTTCTTTATTAATAATCAGTAAATCTTTTACAAGTATAAATTTATTTTGGAATTCGTCGCATCACAATAGATGAGTACATCCCAACTAGGTTGGCACCTACTCATCTATATCACTATCATTTGTAACTATTTTCCAAAATAATTCATTACACATTTAAAGCTAAGAAATAAAAATTATAATTTGATGAATATTGTTTAATCTTTATATCTATCTGTTAGTTCCAACTCTTCAAATTTATCTTTAATTCTAGCCATCCGATCGATACCTTACGTTCGCTTCTCGTACCTCCACTAATCTTGTAAGCACATTACCGCTTGTATAGTATACGGATCTAAGCATGTCCTGTGGTCGTCTATCAAACGTCCTACTGTGCTGAAGGCGGATTCCGAAGCTATCGTCGAAACTTGCACTGTTAGTAAGTTACGAACTATGGTGGAAAGTATAGGATATGAAACTGATCGATATACTCTCCACCATTGCAAAATATCTAAAGCATTTCCTTGACATTTAACTAAAGAAGCTGATGAATATTCATCTATTTCAGAAACCTCCAACGATGATCTAAGTCCAGACCCACCAGTTAGCTCAGCTACCATTGCATGCCTATCAAAACTTACACTTTTACCTCGGCTTGAGCTCGAAGGTGCCGAAGCTGCAGACTGTTATGCAGCTACACTATGTCTAGCTGCATACTCATCATATAATGTTTAAAAATAATTTCTAATAGTTAAATGATGAGAAGTAGCAGTAAGGGTGGATCCATCATCTAAGTCTATAATCTGTCCACCATACAATGATTGTAACAAACTTCGAAGGCCAATATCCTTCAAACATGGATCAATAAGAACCCTCAAACCAAAAATATGAGGAATAGGCCTAAAATACTTATTAAATTTGCTCTCTATTTGAAAAATTATAGCTCCAAAAGTATCATCCATACGATATTTGGCAAAAAGTTTTTGAATATTTAAAATTTGTAGAGCAGCTAAAATAATAGTTGGATAATAACAACCAGATAATAACATAGGTTTGAATATTTAAAATTTGTAGAGCAGCTAAAATAATAGTTGGATAATAACAACCAGATAATAACATAGTAGCATCATAAAAAACTTGTAACATAATAACAACCAGATAATAACATAGTAGCATCATAAAAAACTTGTAACATCTCATTTAAATTACATATTATTATCCATTCATCTTCAGTTATTCCATAAGTGCTACCAGAGTTAGAACTAGAAGCATAATAATTTATAAAATCATTTATAATTTTTTATATTCTATTGCCACGCTTAACATTACATAGGTGGAATTCCACCTATGGTCAACATCTTTTGGAATTAGTCTAGCCTTAATATTTTTTCTTTTACACATTTGTTTCCATCTTTTAAGTCTTTGTTCAGAAGCAGTATGCATATAAGCAACTGTTCTAACATTTTCTATCATGGGTTCTTTTAAGTCTTTGTTCAGAAGCAGTATGCATATAAGCAACTGTTCTAACATTTTCTATCATGGGTTTAATTTTAGTAAATGCACTTTAAATAATTAAATTTAAAATATGGCATATACATCTAATATGAAAAAGCTCACCATGACAGGCCAATGACAGAGTTATTTTGAGAAAACTACAGCTACATTGTTATTACTTGCATTATCTAGTGAAAGAAAAAATATTCTTTGATCAATTTTTAGTTTCGTAAGTTCTTTAACTATTAAATTAGCTACATTAATACCAGTATGTGACTCTTCAATTACAATAAAGAAAATAACTCTTTTAAACATTTGCTAATTTTTATCAATCCAATGTGCTGTGATACATAAATAACCTGCTTGTATTCTAGATGTCCAAATATCAGAAGTTAAAAAAAATATACACTTTAAATTTTTAAAATAAGAAATTATTTTTCCTTGTTCCGTTTGATAATGTTTTAAAATGTCACGTTGACAGGTTTGACGAGAATTTTTTTTAAAATCGGGATAAAAACCATCTCTAAACAAATCTCTAAATTCATCATTTTCTACTAATTTAAAAAGAAGATTTTAAGAATGATAAACCTGATGACGCATTTCCTGGCTCAGGCAGCGTCATAATTCCAAGTACCGAAACTACCAGAAGACGAGGATTGGGAAATCATAGATTGTCGGATATCACTTTGAGGAGTCTGACCTTTGTTGTGTTTTCCTATATGGCGTTTGAGGTGGTTGGTGCCGCTCTTATGATGAGCTTGGAAAATCCGGCCGCACAACGCACATTTAGCCTTCTGGGTGAGAATCCTACAGTGTTCATCCTTGGTGACGTCTATCTTCTCAAAAAAAATCCATATATCGGAACTCGGCCTTTTAGGAGCTCTTGGTGAAGATTCGTCGCCACCGGATTCGGGATTACAACTGGTAGGATCGGTAGGAAGAGTAGCTGTTGTTGTAGGAGGACTCATTTCAATATCTGTAGGAGATAGATTTTGCTCTTCATAATCAAATCCAGAAGCCATTTGATGAAAGGATTAGAAAGTATAAGAGATTATAATAGAGTATAAGATTGTATAAGAGGGTATTAGAGAGAAGTAGATGAGTTTTGGTGTGAGGAGAAGAAGTGAAAACCCCCTCTATTTATAGAGAGAGCCTCCTAGACAAATGACCAAAAAATCCTCACCAAATAGCCCTTTTTTGACCATTGTAAGGGGCAAAACGGTCAAAACACCAAAATAGCCGTTTTGGTCGGGCCGGGCCGGTCAAAACAGTCTTAAATGTGACCGTTTGGCGAAAACGGTCACCAAAGCCCGGCCCGGCCCGGTTTTTTGCCTGCAACGGTTACCAAGGGTGACCGTTGCTGGCTAGTGGGCTCTGGCTTCCGAGCCTAGGGCTTGCCCGGTCCCCGCATTTCATTAGCCTGGGCCCAGATTTGTTCCAAGGTTCCGGGCCGTCAGCAGGGGGACCCGGACCCGGGTCTGGCCCGAGTTTCCGGGTCTGGCCCGGGTTTCTGGGCCGGGCCCAGGCCTCAGGGCTTTTTGGACAGGGCTAAGGCTCTACCTATAAGTGCATAGTCTACCTAATTCATATACCCAGTATTAAACTGTGGTTAATACTTAGAAACTCACAACACGAGACTAGTACGTCGAGCGAAATAATCCAAATAAGGAAACCCTCATGTATATACCATATGTCTTAAATTGTGAATCGCTAAATATTAACTCCAAAACTAAGAATAAATAAAAATAAGAAAGATAATACAGGAAATACTACATCATACATCTCCAAAAATGTCATATCAAATCCTCATACTACCCTTAGTGGGCAAAACCGATATCGATATACTATCTCGTGTAACTAAGTTGTGAAATACATTCACAATGGATCATATCGATGATGTCAAAATTCACCTACACTTAGGTTATTTATCAAATCGTCCTTCTCTGGAACTCTTCAACTCATTGTATCCTCGTGCCGATTGGTAAAATAGATATGTCAAATCATCTCACTCCCGTGTGGACCAATAACTAGATATACAAGTTCATCGCACTCCCGTGCAGACCGATAACTAAGTATGTCAATTCATCGTACTCCGTACGGACCGGTAACTAAGTATAATAACTCATCGCATAACCATATGGACCGATAGTTAGGTATATCAACCTCTGTGCATCTCCGTGCGGACAGATAAGGAGTATAGTCCATCTGTGGTCTCATTGCAGGACCTAACTAAAGCACTCGGAGTGTAGTCCATCCGCGGTCTCATTGCGGGACCCGACTAAACCTCACCCAACCGTTCATAACTATAATATATATACTATATTAATCGTTACTCTTAAAAATTATAACTTATTTGGATATTCCAAACAAAGTAATCATGCGTACTCGAACCTCATACGTGTACTCCTCGAACCACGCATGAATATCTGCTCACGACTTGCACAAAACACACGCCAAAAGAACCCATATGCAAATAGGTTCAAACACACAAAATTCAACCTGATCAGTCGACCGACAACCTCATTGGTCTACTGATAAGGTCGCTCAAATAACAGGGGAAAAATGCCGTCAGTCGACTGAAGATTTGCCATCTGTCGACTGATGGACATCATCAGTCAACTGATCAGACCGAATCTGCACAGGTTGGTTTTTTGACCGTTTTTCTTAAAAACTCAGGTTTTGTTAACTTAGATGATTAAACGATTCTATTATCATGAATACTTAACCAGGAGTTTGTTTAAATAAGAAGAAACACATGAACACATAGATCTAGGATTTAACATGCAAAACAACCTAATTCTTGTTTATTTCGACAATCTAAAGCATATAAACTATATTAAACTATAATCAACTCTTTAAAATAAACCCTAATGATCATGATCATGTCAATATCTCTGTTTCAGATCCGTTCTACTATTCTTAACAAAAGATTTAATCATAAACATCACATGTAACATGTTTAACATTAGATTTAAACCCTAAACATAAAGTTAAACATATAAATCTCTTAAAAACATGATTTTTATTCATGGGAAAGGTTTGGACACAGGTGATCTTACCTTTGAACATGTACAAACCTCTGAAAAGAACATCTAGTGATTACCTCGTTGCCGAACACCGAAAATTCTGACTTTTCCTCGACGTTCTCCTCACAAACTCTCCCAAAAACTCAACTTTAGGGTTAGGGTTTGAGAGAGAGGAGGAGGGGATGCTATGGTTTGAAACTCTGATATAAAGATGATAATTTTCATGAAAACACAGGTATATATATATATATATATATATTATATATATATGCAAACCTAAAACAAACCTGTTTGATCTGAACCAGGAAACCTAGTCTGACTGAGAAATTAACCTTCGGTATTTTGGCTGTAACTTTCTCATCCGACCTTGAAATGAGGTGATATAATATTTATTGGAAAGCTGTTAAAGAGACCTACAACTTTGATCTTTTGAGTTTTTCTAGATTAAAACTTTATCAGTGTGTAAAATATATAAACTCTTAATTGGTTATTTTTTCAGATTTCTCTTCGTGCATGTTTTGTGCATTTGTACTCATATATTCACAAATATACATTGAATTGATCTCAAATCAATTCCTATCATACTAAAATATCAAAATATGTTATTTTTCACCCTATAACATTTTTATTTTTATTTTTCACATATATAATATTCAAATTTTTGGGGTTTTACAAATCTATATCTACATGAATAAAGTTATGAATTCATGATTGTGTTCTATTTACAATTTCCCGATGATTAATTATACTTCATTTTTAAGAATATTATTATATTTCATACTTCTTAATATTAGTAAGATTGTGTGTTGTTTGATCATCAAAGTAGCAAGTATATGTTTGTCATTGACTTATTCATCATTTAAAAGTAGTTCTTTAGATAATGAAAGTAAAAGGTTGAGACAATGAATTTGATGTTGGAAGAAAGAGAGAAAAAAGGAGTTGAGTTTTTGCTGGGGTTGAGATGGAAATTGAGAAGAAATTGTGGGGTAGTCAAAAAGTTATAAGATTGGCTCATGTGAGTTTTTCAATAATAGGTGGAAGACTATAAATTTTTGGGAGGTTAGGGTGCAACTTTTAAAATTTATGTGAAGGTTAGGCTATAATTTTTTAATAATATTATTATATGTTTGTTCTATTTTTTAATTTCTTTCATAGTTCACACTCAATTCACTTCTTTCATAATTCACTCAATTCACTTCTTTTGTAATTCACTCAATTCACTCTAACCATTACATTAAAGTAATCAACAGACCCGGCCCTAGGGGTAGGCGGAAGAGGCCTTTGCCTAGGGCCCCCAAAAAATAGGGGCCCAAATGTAATATTTCTGTACCTTTAGATAGATATAGATATGGAAAAGTAAGAGGACTTTGTTTTCATCTTCTACTAAGCGGTGGGATATTTTCAAAGAACATGTTTCTGGTCTCACACTTAAGCCATTGTCACAAACACGTTGGGAAAGTAATGTTGAAAGTGTATGAGCAGTAAGATTTCAAGCTACAGAAATAAGAGATGCTTTAATTCACTTGGCAAGTATCGATGGAGATCCAAAAATAAAAAATAAAGTGTGAAGCTGAGTCCTTAGCAACAAATGAAATGGAGAATTTTGAGTTCTTATTTGGTATGATTGTTTGGCACAATTTATTATTTGCTGTTAATTATGTTAGCAATTTTTTGCAAAAGGAAGACATGCAAATGGATATTGCTATATATCAATTGAATGAGCTTATATTATTTTTTGAAAAGTACAGAGAAAATGGATTTAAGGAGGCCATTACTGAAGCTAAAAATATTGCATATAAAATGAAAATTGAAGCTGTATTTCGAGAAAAGCGTATCATTCGCAGGAAGAGGCAATTTGATGAAAGTGCTACCGAAGAGACAATATTATCTCCTGAAGAATCATTTAGAGTTAAATACTTTCTATATATAGTGGATTAAGCTATTTCTTCTCTTAAGAGTAGGTTTGAACAATTTCGGCATTATGAAGAAGTCTTTTGTTTTTTATTTGATTTTAGGAAATTCAGCATTGTTGATGATGCTAGTTTGAAGGCTTATTGTGCGAAACTTGAAGAATCTTTAAAGCATGACAGTCATTTTGATATTGATGGCGAAGATTTATTTTTAGAGTTGAAACTTTTGAGAGAATACTTACCAAAAGAAACAAAAAAAGCAATTGACGTGCTGAATTATTTGAAGAAATTAGATGGTACTTTTCCAAATGCTTGAATTGCTTACAGAATATTGTTAACCATACCTATTACTGTTGCCTCTGTAGAAAGAAGCTTTTCAAAGTTAAAATTGATCAAATCTTATCTTCGATCAAAGTCACAAGAAAGATTGAATGGCTTAGCTTTATTGTCAATTGAGAAAAATGTAGTGGAGAAACTTGATTATACAAGTATAATTAATGATTTTGCATCTAAAAATGCAAGAAGAGGCTTCATAAAGTGATAGTTCTATTGGTTCATTGATCTTGTTTTGGGAATGAGAGTGTTAGGGTGTGATTTGTAGGCCTTTGCCCAGGGTGGGTAGCTTATTGTGTTTGATCCTTGAGGTTAGTTATAACATCCCTTGGTATGTAGGCAGCCCTAAAGTTACTTGGGTGCAATACTTTATTTAAAAAAAATCTTGAATATAGGAGGACCCTTTTAGGATTTTTGTTCAAGATTTTGCCTAGGGCCCCCGAATGCCCAGGATCGGCCCTAGTAATCAGAGATAATACTAACATTTTATGTATTTGTTAATATAATTGTGTTAGGAATAAAGATCAAGTTCAAGTGACGGTTTCAACAAGGAAAATAAAAAGGTACACTTTAGTTTTGGAATCATGTCTTAAATTATTTTTTATATTATTTTTTAAATTTATTATAAGTGGTTTTAAATATATAACTCTCAAATCATCAATATTTGCAAAATTAAAATTCTTACAAACATTCCCAAAATGATTTTACAACATCCCCTAAAGTTTAAAAATTACAATAACTCCCTAAAACTTTTGTGAACAATCTACATTAACTTTAAAAGTTACAAATACTATTTAAATTGTTAAAAAAAACCAACCTTAAAAATTTACAAACAACTCCCTGAACTTTTTGAATAGAAAAAAAATAAATTTAGTATTCCCATAAGTAAATCAATTGTCACTTCTTTTGCTATTCATATAATATTTTCATTTGGTTCACTTTGATGTTTACTGAAATATCACAAGGGAACATCTAAAGGTTAGTCAAATAAATTTAACTTTTATATGATTTC
Organism: Asparagus officinalis; assembly: GCF_001876935.1. Classification (NCBI taxonomy): domain Eukaryota; kingdom Viridiplantae; phylum Streptophyta; class Magnoliopsida; order Asparagales; family Asparagaceae; genus Asparagus; species Asparagus officinalis. The sequence continues at coordinate 416,505 of NW_017972435.1, read as the reverse complement.
ATATAATATTTATAACTAAAACTAATACCAGTATACACATACAGGAATGTCAACATCACCAAAGAAAACTAAAAGGAATCATTACTATGAAGACCTAACTAATGAGAAGAGAGAAGCTTATATTGAAAGGGTATGTCAAAATAAGAGGTGAAAGACGAGTGTTGGTGAAAATCAATATTCTGAAGAACACTCAATGAAAAGGCATGGAAGATGGTTAGAATGAGGAGCATATCAACAAGCAGAACATGATGGCGCATTATAAAAAATTTATAAACCATAAAAAGATAATTTATTACAATATATAAAACTAACAAATAAGGAATTATAATCATATAGGAATGAAAATATTTATCCCATCTTGCTCTGAAGAACACAAGCTCGGAAAAATAGCAAGGTGCATTCACTATAGAGAATTAAAGTTTAAATACGAGAGCTAAACTTTTTGCTGCAATAATGATAAAATTATACTTATAGACCATGATATTCCGGATGTGTTGTATAACTTGCTGACATCGGATTCTAAGAGCATCTCCAACAGCTTCCCCATCTTCTTGAAATACTCAAATTTGAAGAATATAGAGCTTTTTTTGGTCCAACAGATTCCCCATCTCATTCCCCAAAATAGGGAAGGAGGAGAAAAAATAGGGAGCCTTCCCCAAATCTGCAGCATTCTCCAAATTTTTTGGGGAGAGCTTTATTATTGTAATAAATGCGATTTTTCAAAATGGGGAAGCTGTTGGAGTTGGAGCAAAAATAATTTGAAGAATATGAATTTTGTTTCTCCATTTTGGAGAAAATTTTGGGGAAGCTGTTGGAGATGCTCTAAAAAGGTTGTTGAGTTTAGAAAAAATATTAGAGCATACAACAGTGTCTTCTGATTCACGTCATTTGGAGTGATAATTGATAAACAATTGGCATCTTCAAGACAAGGAATATACACTTTCAGAGCACATGGACAAATCTATCACATAATACCTTGACTGATGCCATAAGATGATAAACTATGCTACTTACAATTGTACTTCTATGCCACAAACAATGAGCTCCAAAACAGAATTTATGTTTTACAAGAAGGAAAGTTATTGTGGACATGTATGGGAAGCTACTTGCTGGACGATTGTTTCAATAATTTATTGTGGACATATATGTGAAGATTGAGACTACAAGGCTAGATTTCTTTAGAAAACAATAATCAAACATAAGAGCTGAATTATATTATGGAATTATTGATAGTGTTACAACAGAAGAGACACAGGGTGATCAAGTTGGACATAGAATAGTTTTACCACCATCTTTCATAGAGATGTGAGACGACATTTTATGGATGTTATGGCTCTTGCCCAAAGATATGGTAAACTTGATCTCCTTATTACAGTAACTTGTAACCCGGATTGGGATGACATCAAGGATGAACTTCTAAATGGACAGACGACACAAGATAGACCAGTTTAACTTCTATAGTCTTCAGAGGGAAAATTGAGGATCTTAAAGATCAACTATTTAAGAAAGTATTTGATAAGATAGTTCAGAAGAGGAGACTTCCACATGCTCATTTATTGATAATTTTCAAAAGTGAGTACAAGTTAGTAATACCAGAATAAATTGATAAGCTTATATTAACAGAATTGCTAGATCAGACATTATTTTCTACATTACATAGAAAGGTGGTAAAACATATGGTTCATGGCCCTTGTGGAGCATTAAGGGAAACAAGCCCATGCATGGTAAATGGAGAATCCAAACATCACTACCCATGTCCTTTTTATTCGAAGACAACACAAGGAAGTGATGGCTACCTAATATACATGTGAAGGAATGATGGAATTTTTTTTTTTTGTATGCAACACAATGTTAGATAATCGATGGGTTGTTCCATGTAACCCTTACCTCTTGAGTAAATACAATTGTCACATTAATGTCGAAGTATGATCTGGGCTTAAGGCTGTGAAATATCTTTATAAATATATATACAATGTCATGACAAAGCATCTGTGTGTATTGCATCAGATGAGGGAACACATCTAATTGATTAGATTAGACAATACTAAGATGCTAGATGAGTACTAGCATTGATATTGTCTAGTGGACATATGACACATTCGCGCTTTAAGATATCTATTAATGCCAATGAGACAATAATATGCAATATATCAAAACAATAAGGTACTGCCTATTTGATTAGAAAATCATCAATGATTATATGTGATGAAGTACCCATGGCAAACAGAGTTGTAATTGAAAGTGTGAATCGTACATTACAAGACCTCATGAGGAATAATGAACTATGTGGGGATAAAGTTGTGGTGTTTGGAGTAGATTTTCGTCAGATTTTTCCTGTTGTTCCCCGATGAACCAGAAGCCAAATAGGGAATGCAAGTTTAATTTAGTCCAATCTTATCTATGAGAAAAGATGGAAAATATTACCTTAAAAATATGAGAGCAAAAAATGATGAAGAGTTTAGTAGATTCCTTCTACGAGTTGGAAATGGAACAGAAAAGGCAACTAAAGATGAAATGATTAAACTTTCGAAAGAAGTTGTGATTGAAGATAGCAGAAATTTACAATCGAAAGACAAACTGTTAAATCAAGTCATTCCATTAATTCAACAAAATGTCACTTCAGCTGAGTATATAACACAAAGAGATATTCTAGCGGCAAGAAATGAATATGTAGATGAGCTCAACGACAAGCTTTTGAATAAATTTCCTAGGGAAGAGAATATTTTCTATAGTTTAACAAGGCAGTAGATGACCCAAACCACTACTACCAAGAAGAACTTTTGAACAAGCTTATGCCTAATAGTCTTCCACCACACAAGCTTATATTGAAACTTAAGTGCCTAATAATGTTGTTGAGAAATCTTAATCCATCTAATGGACTTTACAATAGAACCAGAATGGTTTGTGAAGGATTTGAGAGAAATGTCATTAAAGCAGAAATAACAAAGAGCCATCATGCAGGTGAAAAAGTCATGATTTCAAGAATACCCTCGTCTCCAACTAAAAATGAAAGTTACCCATACAAATTTCAACGAAAACAATTCCCTATAAGGTTATGCTTTGCAATGACCATAAACAAATCATAGAGACAGATAATTCCTACAGTTAGAGTTTACTTACCACAACATGTATTTTCACATGGACTGTTATATGTGACTTTATCGCGTGGAATCTCAATGAAAACTACAAGAGAACTGGTGAAAAGTGACAAAAAACAAAGAAAGAAAATACATACACAAAAAAATTGTGTATAAAGAAGTTCTCTCCAAAGAAAGGTAGTAAACAAAATTAAAGAAGTTCTCTCCAAAGAAAGGTAGTAAAAAAATCTATAAAATCTCCAACAACAAGTTAATTATTATAAAAATTAATCTAAATTGTCTATCAAATATAAAAGATATAGAAACTCTAATTTGTTATCTCTGTAAAAATCCTATGATGAGAAGAGAAACGAGAAATTTTTTATATATTTAATAATATTATGTTAAAAATTTCATATTGTAATTCTAATATTTTTTTCTACTTGCAGTGAAGATGAACAATGAGCAAAAACGTACGAGTGATAAGTACATCAAGGATTTCACGTTATATGTAGAAGTATGATAATCAAGGTATTCATATTAAAAGTATCACTCGAGCAATTCTCATCTTCAAAAGGTGCAGGTGAAATTTAAAAGATTATTATGATTGATGAAGAGGTACGTCAAACTATTAAGCCAATAAATAAAATATATGAAATCCTAATTTTTCTTAACTCGTTAGTTTTTATTAAAAAAGTAACCTAAATAAAAAAAATGCAAGGAACAAAGATTCAAGCAACGATCTTCAATAAAACAATTAAGAAATTCTAATAATACATCCATTTGAACAATACTGTTATAATAGAAAATGGTTTAGTGAAAGCTACAAATAAGAAATATGTTTCAGCTAAGCCTAATATTGAGCTTGCTTTTAGACAAAAGACTAAGGTCATAGTGGCAAAAGATGAAGTCAAGATCAATAATCTCCCATTTACACTCAAGCCGTTTGTAGAGGTGCCAAAAATTATTGATGAGAACATATGTTTTGGTATGATGAACTATAACTAATATCAACGATAATAAGTTATGTCATAAATTTTAAAATTATAAATTATGTAGACGTTTTAGGATTCATCACATTAGTGAGACCATTATACACAACTGACACATCAGTTAGAAGACAAATCATAATACAAATAACAATATTTAATAAAGAGTAAGCATTTTAAACTTGAAACATATTTAAAATTTATAAAAAATTAAATACTAACTCTTTTTAAATATATTCTATATTATGCAAGATGGATCCATTAACATGTTGCGCGCAGCAGAAATTTTAGCAGCACCTTGACAGCACAACAAGAGAGTAAGATCACAATAGGAATTCCCGTTTCACCAAAGAGACAAGAACCAAAAGCAAAATATCTCAACAAAGTGGGATATCAGCTCTTCCTCTCATCAGTTGTAGGACTGACTTATCGAGAGAACCTAAGTAAGCTATTATAAATCACACAAATAGCGAGACAACTAATTTTACGTGGTTCAGCAAATTACCTACGTCCACGGGGCAAGGGGAGAGATCTACTATTAGAGAGAGAATACAAATAGGGTTTATAATCACACAAATTAATCCCTCACACAAACTCTCAAATTTCTCACAAATATCTCCACCAATGGATGCTCAAAACCCTAACAAAAGCCGCTGCAAACTTTTCACCCTCTGCTCTTGCGCCTACACACTGCCAAAGAACAGAAAAAAAACCAGCCGACTTTTCTCCTATACAAACCCTCTTTTTTGCACAAACTGCTGAAACCCTAGCCCTGCTCTTTACAGGTTGCGATTAGTGGGCTTGAGAACGTGGAAATCGGTTCGTGGGCTCTGTTTTTTCTTTTCACGTGGTTTGCTTCATGTGGGTGGGATACCATTTATTACGCGTAACAGAAATTTTGGCAGCACATCGGCAGCACAACAAGAGAGTAAGATCACAATAGAAATTCTTGTTTCACCAAGGAAACAAGAACCAAAAGCAAAATATCTCAATAAAGTGGGATATCAGCTCTTCTTCTCATCTGTTCTAGGCCTGACTTGTCGAGGGAACCTAAGTAAGCTATTACAAATCATACAAATAGCGAGATAACCAATTTTACGTGATTCGGCAAATTGCCTACATCCACGGGGCAAGGAGGGGGGAGATCTACTATTAGAGAGAGAATACAATAGGGTTTACAATCACACAAATTAAATCCTCACACAAACTCTCAAATCTCTCACAAATATCTCCACCAATGGATGCTCAAAACCCTAACAAAATCAACTGCAAACTTTTCACCATCTGCTCTTGTGCCTGCATGCTGCCAAAGAACAGAAAAAAAAACCAGCCAACTTTTCTCCTGTACAAACCCTCTTTTTTGCACAAACTGATGAAACCCTAGCCCTGCTCTTTATAGGTTGTGATTCATGGGCTTGAGAACGTGGAATTCGGTTCATGGGCTTCATTTTTTTCTCTTCACGTGGTTTGCTTCACGCTGTTTGCTTCACGTGGGTGGCCCCTACGTACCACTTCGTTCACAATTCTCCACATCGGTGAAGTTTTCCCAAAACTAAGCCGACACCAAAGCATCCAAATGTCCTACTTATTGTGTTCAGTACACCGTGAAGTTAATTCACAACAACGGACTCAATCCACTGCAAGTCGAAAACCCGAACGAGAGTTCAAACAATCTCACCCCGATCAAAATCAACTAATCCAAACCGGCTGTATCGGAAAGACTGCCTACGTATCCTCTTACCCAAAGAATCAAGCCTTACGTAGTTCACCCAAATGGCCACCAACGGCCTCAATAATCACGAATGTGTAACAATTTAGACAATGATCAAACTTGTTGCTCGGAACCACCTTAGTGAGCATATCCGCCGGATTATCCTTCATGTGGACTTTCACAATCTCCACATCGCCATCTTTAAGAACATCCCGAACGAAGTGATAACGAACATTAATGTGTTTCATTCTCATATAAAAAAACCTGATTCTTTGCCAAATAGATAGCACTCATGCTATCACAATGAATAATGACGGACCTCTACGATATACCAAGTTCTTCCAAAAGTCCCCGAAGCCAAATATCCTCCTTCACAGCCTCCGTAATCATCATATACTCTGCCTCCATCATAGACAAAGCCACCGTTGACTGTAAAGTGCATCTCCAACATACCGACGTACGGGTCAAAGTGAACACATACCCCGTCATAGACCGGTACTTATCCAAATCCCTGGCATAATTCGAATCAACATAACCAATGCATAATTGCCCACCTGTAGAGTCTCGCTCATAAATCAAACCAATATTGAGTGTACCTCGAATGTACCTTAAAATCCATCTCACGGTGTTCTAATGACCCACTCCTTGATCGTGCATGTATCTCGATACCATGCTCACCGCCTGTGATAAATCCAGCCTCGTACATACCATCGCATACATCAAGCTCCCAACCATGCTCGCATATGGAGTCTTCGATATCAACTCTTGATCTTCAACTATCTTCAGTGAAAGGTCAGCTAAAAGTTTTAAATGAGATCCCAAATGTACACTAACTGGCTTCGTATTCATGCTAACATGAAATCGCTGTAGAACCTTCTTCAAATAAGCCACTTGTGTCAAACAAATTCTATCATTCTTCTTGTCTCTGCCAATCTCCATCCCTAAAATGCGCTTCGCATCACCCAAATCCTTCATCTCAAACTCTTTTGAAAGCTATGCCTTCAGCTCATCTATAACAAATCTGGAAATAGAGGTAACCAATATGTCATCGATATAAAGTAACAAATAGATATACGCACCTCCTTTTAACTTGTGAAAATATACGCAAGGATCAAACTGGCTCCGAGTGTACGAATGCCCAATCATAAAACCATCGAATCGCCTATACCACTGTCCAGGAGACTGCTTCAAACCGTATAGCGATTTCTTCAATATGCAAACTAATTTTTCCTTCCTGACAGCTCGGAATCCTAATGGCCAAGTCATATGTATTTCTTCATCAAGATCACCATGAAAAAATATCGTCTTCACATCCAACTGATCTTAACTCTAATCCAAACTGTACCACCAAAGCTAACAAAATCTGAATCGAATAATGCTTCACCACCGGAGAGAAAACCTCATTATAGTCAATACTTTCTCCTGTGCATAGCCCTTCGCAACTAACCTAGATTTGAACCTCAATAGAGTGCTCTCAATACTCTCCTTCTTTGTGTATACCCACTTGCAACCAATCGCCTTCCACCCTTTTGGAAGCTCAACCAGCTCTCATGTATCGTTCTTATTAAGAGACTTCATCTCATCCTACATAGCTACCTGTCATGAATCAGCCTCCGAACTCTGGTCGGCCTCTCTGAATGTAGTAGACACCATCTCATCGATACGCTCCACCGGAAGTGCATACGTAACTATGTCAGCATACCGTGTAGGCATCTGTATTTCTCTCCTCTATCTCCGAACCGTAATAGAATCCTGAACCTGAACCGTCGGTCCCTGATCCTGCATATCAGTACCCGTATCCTCCATGTCACCGTCGTGCTCGCCTGGCGTCACCTCAGTCATCATTCTAATTGATACTGCACCATCTAGACACTGTGGAGCTGCATCGATCTCCACCACCTGCGACATCTCCTCTGTCGGGTCGCTCTCCACCTGATGAGAGATGAGAAGCTTTAAGATAGAAGCCTCATCGAATATGACATCCCTACTCAGTATAATCTTTCTATCAACTAGATCCCATAGCTTGTATCACTTGACACCACACATGAATCCTATAAATATGGCCTTCTTAGCTCGGGGTTCTAATTTATCTGTTCTAACATGATAAAATACATGGCACCCAAATACCTTGAGCTGGTCATAGTCGTGTGCTGGCTCTCCTGACCATATTTCTATAGGGGTCTTCCCCTCAATCGCAGATGAAGGCAGCCTGTTAATGAGATGGCTCGTATATGTAAGTGCCTCAGCCCAAAAGATCTTCTTCAAACCACTTTGCGACAATAAGCATCAGACCTTCTCTAGTAAAGACCGATTCAGCCTCTCTGCCACCCCATTCTGCTGCGGTATATGACTAATTGTGAAGTGTTTCTATATGCCGTCGTCTCGACATAGCTGCAGAAAGGGGTCTGAAGTATACTCACCAGCGTTGTTGGATCACAACGTCTTGATCTTTCTCACAGTCTGCAGTTCCAATCTATTCTTCCACTCCACATACAAATCTAGGACTTCACTCTTCTTCGTCATGGTGTACACCCAACATCGTCTAGAATAGTCATTAACGAACGTGATAAACCAATGTCGACCACCAAGTAATGCAGTTTTGGTGGGACCCTAAACATCTGTGTACACGTAGTCCAGGATGCCCCTTGTCCTATGAATAGCAGTCCCAAACTTCACCTTTGTCTTCTTGCTAAGTATACAGTACTCACAAAACTCCACTTTACCACTCTTAGCTCCCTTCAATAGCCCCTGCTTGCACAAAGCCTGCAGTGATTTCTCTCATGCACGTAGTCTAAAACCCTAGATCTGAAATCTGGGCTCTGATACCGCTTGTTGCGCGTAGCAAAAATTTCAACAACACCTCTGTAGCACAACAAGAGAGTAAGATCATAATATGAATTCCCGTTTCACCAAGGAAATAAGAACCAAAAGCAAAATATCTCAATAAAGTAGGATGTCAGCTCTTCCTCTCATCAGTTCTAGGACTGACTTGTCGAGGGAACCTAAGTAAGCTATTACAAATCATACAAATAGCAAGACAACCAATTTTACGTGGTTCGATAAATTGCCTACATCCACGGGGCAAGGAGGGAGGAGATCTACTATTAGAGAGAAAGAATACAAATAGGATTTACAATCATACAAATTAAACCCTCACACAAACTCTCAAATCTCTTACAAATATCTCCACCAATGGATGCTCAAAACCATAACAAAAGCCGTTGTAAACTTTTCACATTCTGCTCTTGCGCCTGCATGCTGCCAAAGAACAGAAAAAAACTAGCCGACTTTTCTCCTGTACAAACCCTCTTTTTTGCACAAAATGATGAAACCCTAGCCCTGCTCTTTATAGGTTGCGATTCGTGGGCTTGAGAACGTGGAAATCGGTTCGTGGGCTCCGTTTTTTCTCTTCACGCGGTTTGCTTCACGTGGGTGGCCCCCACGTCCCACTTCGTTCACATGACATTGACACCATGGGGAGAATTTGTAGAGAAAGAAGGTCAAATAATTGAAGATAAGACGAATGAGAAACAATTGTTGTAATTTTAAATGTGACTGAAAATAGACACATAGGTAAAACTCTTTTATATATTTATTATTATTTTAAACAAATTACATAATCAAAAAATAAATAATAAAATGAATACAGGTAGTTCTGCATCCTGTAAAAAGTCCACCAACAACTTTAATTGTTCGCGACGCAGATATTGGCCAGAAGCCCATGTTGTTATAGAATGTTAAAACTACTAAAACTAAAATATTTAATAAAGGAAAAGATATATTATTACGTAATATATTTACTATACTATACGCTATAGCTACTAATAACTATATAGCTAGTATTACTTATATATTCTAGCCTTCAATATAGTATATACCGCTAGTATCACGATACAATGACATAAAGCTAACTATAACGTCATATTATATACCTATACCCTACCTACTACCTACCTACGGCTTATATAATACGATAGCGCTACATACACACGCTACTACCTCATCACTGAACAGAATATGGTATTGGCTGGTACCCAAGCAGAACAAGTTGTGAGTGGTAGTGATGGTCACATCGCCCTCACTGCATTCAAATGTGGGGACCACATTCACATGGGTAATGAGTAAGATGGATGACGTGACACATCATTTACAAGCACAATTTGTGCTTGGTGCCAAGCTTACGCCATATCTTCCTCTCCATCTCTCCTCTCTCGTCTCTAATACCTATCATACCCACTATACGTACCGGTACGCCTATCATCAGGTCACGCTATATGCTAATATACATATTCACTGCCGTATACTACTCAGACCATATAACCACCTAACGTCTGCTGCCACAGTATAACCCACTCCGTACCGGTATACCGTAACCGTATATGCGCAGCAAAATGGAGAACACTTGCTAGCCAAAGTTGCTTTAAGCCACTGGTAGTGACTGTGGCCTAATCTCTGATCCTCACATCACATAGGGTTGGTGAAGGGGGTTGAGGCTCTAACCCTCGTTCGAGGTGTGAACATGTAACGGGTCAAAATTAGGCCAATCCACTCACAAGTTGTATTTACAGCAACTTTTGTACCAAGGTTCTCCCCATAGTTTCTCGTCTTCCTCATCTCGTCGGTCTCTCCTCTATAATAGTACTACTATATAACAAGGGGGTATATACTATATATATCGAGTACACTTATTTATTTATTTATTTATTTATTTGTGTGTGTATTATAATAGTACATAATTTAAATGTAAGATAAATGGAAAGGGAAAGTAACATGAGAAGTTGGTGCTATAAACTCCAACAAGCTGATGAGAAAAAAAAAAAGAGTTACGTTAGTGATATCATTTCATCATTTGCAACCACAACAACGGTACATTATTATGGGTTTTTTTTGATATTATCAATCAAATATTGTATATTTCAAAATTAGTCTCATAAATAAGTTATCACTTATATTGGTTTAGTGGTATCGGCTCATCATTAGAAACTTGCAATATAACTCATGTAGAGAAGAGCTCTATAATCTGAATTTGCCAAAACTTTGAATGTGAGATCTTCATAACCCTTTGCAAGATAAAATTGGTGGAAATTATTACTGTGAGACTATGAGAAGTTTAACAAAACATATATGATAGATTATATATTATATTAATAAAATCCTCCAAGGAATCACCAGTACTTATCATGTTATGCTGTATTTTTGATAGATCCATTTTGACCATATGAATTTAATAATATATTCCATTTGATACCAACTTATGATTGTTGCTCTAGGAATAACATTAATCTATTTTCATTAGGACATTATTTTTTATATAAATTTTATAAGGTTTTCTAGGGTTCGTAATAGTTAAGATTCTAATGATCAAGCAATTATCATATTTATTTACTACTCTTATTATATTTGTTTTCTTCCTAACATATCACCAATGCGATTATTATGTACACACATCTGATAATTACTCAAACCATGATTTTTTGTTTCCTTAAAGGAGCATGTAATTTCTAATTTGGACAATATATGCTATCTACCATCTTAGTTTCTTTAGTTTGAATCAATAATTTTTTATTGCCAGTTTATAAGGATATTTGCTTTATAATTCATTTCAATCATATGTATTTTTATCCTTTAAGTGGTGCAAAATATTTCTTATATCAATTTTGGAGTACTAATAACAAAATATAAAAGATTTAAGAAATAAAAGAAGGAAATAAATTTGTTATATTGAAGATTGAAAAACTAAATAAGAATAAAATATGAAAGTAAAATGTAACGGTTTTATTTAAGAATATGTTTTGTACCTTCAATGCGGAGATATCATGAATAATCAATCTGGAATCACCTTGCTACATTGCATGCAAGATTTGCCAGAAGAAGGTATTCATCAAAGATAGCAAAGCAAGATGCAACAAATGCAAGAAGGAAGACATAGAATGAGAAATCAAGTAAGTGAGAGAATTTTATTTTTCATAGAATAGAACAATAACAATCGCAATAACATATTTTAAACAGGGTATCTCATGCGATTGGAAGTAAAGGATGATATCAACAAGGCGTTTGTTACCCTTTTTGATAAAGCTAAATTTCTGACTGACTATTCACCTGAGGAATACATAGATTTATCTGATGAAGAGGGGAAAATACCATAGAAACATTACTACTAGCATGTAATATTTAAAGTAAGTTATTTTAATAAAATAATTGACCAAATATACAGTTATTTTAATAAAATAATTGACCAAATATACAACACAGGAATATCTATCACCTATGTACCAAAAAATGATGAATTGTTATAACAAAGAATATATTTTCTTAGTAAAAATGAACAAGATGGATGAGGAAAAAAGAATGGAAGGGAGAATAATTGCGTAAGAGATTTGCAAGCAAGAAGATATCATAGCATGCGAAGGTGATGAAGATGAGGATTTCAAGGACGTGGCACAAAAGCAAAAGGGCATGGCAACTCAAAAAAAGGATATGAACAAGAGAAAGACCATGAAAGATAAAATGATAAATATAGAAAGTGAGGCATAATAAATTATTAAAAAGAATTATGCTTAAGAGACTTATTTATGTTTATTTAAAGTATTATGTCTAAGATACTTAAGTTATCTTGATTTTAGGTATTATGCCTTCGATACTTTGTTTGTTGTTTTGTTTTAATCAAGTTTTAAGTTAAAAGAGTTTAGACTTATCAAAATCTATGTTGTCTGGGGAATTTGTGTTACGAATCACAGCGCAAATAGGTGTTAATAACACCATTGAACGGGTAATATTTTATTAGTATTTTTCTTAAATTAGATTAAACTTACTATATTATTGCCACGTCATGACTAAACTATTAATCATGTTCATAAATATATATTTTGATGGATGATATAAAGTGCATTATTTTTGATTGCGATGGCAATGACTTCTAAATATAAGAAGCTTAGTTTGGTTAGATATTGCTTAAACTATATAATAAGCTTAGACTGTTATTGCAATTAGAAAATTTTGACATGGAACATTTTCCAAAAGAATATATTGTACACCATGTCAATATCTATTTAATTTGACTTAACCATGAATGCATCGTTTTTTTTTTCATAAAAAATAGCAAAAATAAGACAATGGATTCAACAAAACATGATTTTCACATCTCATAAAAAATATTTATATTGGTAACTAAAAATATTAGTTGATGTTAACATGTTTCATCTTATATGATTTCTTAACATGCATCACGTGGGATGCACATTTTGCATACCAGTTGACATACAAAGTAATTGCCCAGCCAACAATGTCCATATGACATTTCAATTTAACGGAGAAGCAATATCACATGTGCTTAAAAGGATATAAGTACTAAGAAAGTAGTTTAGAGGGTATAATTAACGCCTACATCTCGTAGTATAGGCCATAGGGAATCCGTATCTATAATGAATCCATAAGAACATATCATAGGGGGAAAAACATAATAAAGCAGCGTAGGTGGAGCTTCTAGGAGAACGACGGCGCGTAAGCCTTCCATGATTCTGAGCGAAAGTCTACGCGTTGAAGCCCACATGTCAAAACACAAAGCCCAATCTCTAATAAAAAGCAGGCCTAATGATGGGCTAAACATAACACAAAAGGTCCAGCTCGTTTAAGACCCTCATCTAACGTGCGCCGTTTCGAAGGAAAGGCTACGTGCTCGGCAGCCGCCTCTCCTCCATCGTCGGGGGTTAAGAAAGAGAGGAATAATGCAGGATCAATCGGATATCCGAAACCTCCCCATTGACATCGCCTTCGCTCGCCTCGGTGGTAAATCTCTTAATTTTTCTTAATTTCCTTTAACTTTATTTGAAATGAGTTTTTATTTTTATTTTGTTTTTTTTGGTTGGGAATTGATTAAAATCTTGTTGAAGAGTGGCTGGTGGATCGCAAGAAGATACCTCACGATTGGAGGAAGCGATTGAGTGCTGTGCGATCGAAGATCGCTTCTGCCTTCTCTTCGCTGCCCAAAGATATTGATCCCCTTTTCCAAACCCTAGATCCTGAAGGTATAACGAATTGCTTCTGTTGGCTTCACTTGATGTTTTAACTTAAACCCTAATTTTTTTACTCATATTGGTACGTCTAATTCATTCTTTGATGTGGACTTAATAGGAATTGGTAGTATGAGTGCATTTGGTTTCTCTGCGGTTTTGCTTATAGAGCTTTTACACCAACTTTTTAGAGAAAGAAAGAAGTGAAAGGAGTTTGGTAGTTTAGAAGATTTGGTTCGGGAGTGCGTAGGAGATAGAGTTGAGTCCATTGGAATGATAATTTTGGGGGTGTAAAACGGGGACCAATTTGATGATGTGGTATGCAAATAGTCATAATTCAACTTCAGGTGTGCTTGTTTCTAAAATATGACCAGGGAAATGTGTTGATTTTGGCTTTTTCGTTTACATTTTCTGAATTTGTAAGTATTGGAAGTAAACTTGTGAAGCATCATAATAGGGATGAAGTAGATGTTATTGCAATAAGGACAAGTTCCGGAAAACATGGTCTCCTCTTTTTCACCTAATTAATCAACTACTAGTTTTCCAGTTCTGAAAAAGGGAAATTAGACGAAGTCATCGAATAAGGATCTATTCTATGTATTATTTTTTCATATATGTATATCATATTGTACTATATCATATTAAGTATTGTAGGATATAGGGATGAAAAATGTATATGGATATCTGAGAATATATTCATATTCGTACTTGGTAGGACATGGAGATGGATACCAGATATCTGTTTCTGATAGGATATGGATACAAGTATCGGAGTTAAATATCCATAAAGTATCCGAATATTTGAATCTGTAAAGCTTATACGGTTGAAATTGTTGACCATAAGATCAATGGATTTGAAATCAATTTTGATGATCCAAAGATCTATTCTTAGCTTTTCAAATATGTCAAACATATTAATGAACTCTCATTGCTGAAAGTTATTATATTTAAAATTTAGACATCTGTTATGTAACATGACCTACATATTTTTCAATTCTATTTGTTTTCCTCATATCTTTTTTCATATCTTTTTTGTATCCGCATGCATTCTCTCTTATCTGATCTGTATTCCTAATCAATTTTTTACGGATATGGATATGATTTTTAATAAAGAGGTGTAT